>NC_060950.1:61901168-61904843 GCF_022045245.1 Lucilia cuprina | reverse complement strand
AGTTCTAGTTCAGTTCTAGTTCAGTTCTAGTTCAGTTCTAGTTCAGTTCTAGTTCAGTTCTAGTTCAGTTCTAGTTCAGTTCTAGTTCTGTTCTAGTTCAGTTTTTGTCCGTGTTGCAGATTTAATCAAATCTCATGTTTTGTTACAAATTAAAACAAATTAATTCCATTGTTTATTTATGTCTACGTACTCTATAAAATCCAATTAATTCAACAGCTACAACTTTCTTCAAAACCACATTTCTTTCTCTACCCTGATTACTCCATAAATCAACACCGAATGAAAAAAATAAAAGAATCCAAACAACGAAATAATAAAAATTATTTTAACCAAAAAATATTTCAAAGTAAAAAATAAAACATTAGCAATAAATAAAACTATTTATGAGTGTACACGATTTCAATTAGTGATTTTGATTAAACGATCAACGTAAACAACTTCATATAAATAATTCAACTCTTAAAACTACAAACAAATTTGTTACTGTTGTATTGCAATTGCATTGGAGTCGCCCCAATAACGAAAAACAGCCCCGTACATCGAATTCAAACGTAAAACTCTACAACAGCAGTAACAAGCGAACATCGAACCAGCAGCCAATAACTTAGAAATAAATACTCGCACAAACTCTTGCATTTTAATATGAAAACAATTTATAATTACAATCAACAGACAGACTTCCACTTCGCGAACACTAAACGCCTTGCATCAACACCATCTTAACATCGACATCAGCGGCGGCAACAACATCATCTATCCAGCAGCATCGTCAAGAATAACATCATCATCCTTACGTGATTGCTGGCAAGCAAAGTACGAAAAGTAGGAGGAATGAAAGCAAACTGCAAGAAGAAGTAGGTGGTTGCGTTGAGTTGTCGTAGTGTTGGAAATTTCGATGCACTCTACTACACTATAGGACACATATATGATGGAGGACCATCGGTAAAATAAATATTTAATCTAATACATAATATACTTATCAAGAAATCTTCAATATTAATTCTGAAATTTACTTTTTAGTACAGGCTGTAGACAACATGAGAGAGTTGTCAAATTCATCGGAGCTAAATCCGTTCTTAATATCGAAGAAGACATTTTTTGAATATTATCAGAAAGGGATGTTAACTAGGGAATTTTCTCTGGTGTGAGCATTTTCTTAAAAACTATGTTATAGGGACACAGAACTCTGACCAACGCTAAACTATGGAGGGTTCAGTAAATCGCTTAACTAGTCTACACTTAAATTTAAACGAACTATGGCTGGACGGACACGTCCGCACATATGGGTTGACCGATTTAACTGACTAAAATTTTTTGCAAAAGCACCATACATAATATGTACTGTTTATTTGTATATTATAATTTAGTTAGTTAGTTAGTTAGTTAGTTAGTTAGTTAGTTAGTTAGTTAGTTAGTTAGTTGGTTAGTTAATTAGTTAGTTAGTTAGTTAGTTAGTTAGTTAGTTAGTTAGTTAGTTAGTTAGATAAGTTATACTTCAGTTCTAGTTTAGTTCTAGTTAAGTTCTAGTTCAGTTCTAGTTCAGTTCCAGTTCAGTTCTAGTTCAGTTCTAGTTCCGTTCTAGTTCAGTTCTAGTTCAGTTCAGTTCTAGTTCAGTTCTATTTTAGTTCTAGTTCAGTTCTATTTCAGTTCTAGTTCAGTTCTAGTTCTAGTTCAGTTCTAGTTCAGTTCTAGTTCAGTTCTAGTTCAGTTCTAGTTCAGTTCTAGTTTAGTTCTAGTTCAGTTCTAGTTCAGTTCTAGTTCAGTTCTAGTTCAGTTCTAGTTCAGTTCTAGTTCAGTTCTAGTTCAGTTCTAGTTCAGTTCTAGTTCAGTTCTAGTTCAGTTCTAGTTCAATCCTAGTTCAGTTCTAGTTCAGTTCTAGTTCTTCTTCAGTTTTAGATTAGTTCAGTTCAGTTTTATATTAGTTCAAGTTTAGTTCTAATTCAAGATCATTTCATCATTATAGGTTTAAGGCAAATTTTCCTTTTTTTATCACGATGATATCATAAAGTTTTTTCAGTGTACTATATTTCATATGTTGGTTGTTGTTAGTTTAGTTTCGAAAGAAGAAAAAGCAACAAAATTAAAACTAACAAACGTTGGTCGTCGTAGCACCTTGGACATGAACATTTTATATAAGTTTGCATGCATTCAAATTAATCTTGGCAACATTTGCATACTAAAGTAAAACATACACACAGTATAAACAAAAAAGCCCAGTTGTAGATTAATAAACGAGGGATGTGAGACAAACTTAAAGGTGAAAATCTGGTGACTAAAACTAAACACTTATTGCAAAGAAATTGGAGAACAAAATCTTAAGTTAAGATTAAAAAATCTGAATCAACTTTAAGGAAATTATATGAAACATCCTCGTATATTTTTATGTTTACTAAAAACTACACATTTAGTCGTGTGTAAGTAAATATATCTAGAAAATGTTTGTTTTAACTTTTTTTGGTTGCTGTGAATTTTTGCCTCTCCAAAGTTTAATAGGCATCAATGCAAACATAAAATACAATTTATTATGGCTCTAATTTACAAATATTTGCATGTTGAATGGATGCAAAACAACATGAAAGAAATATTGCAGTTGTTCAATGAATTAACTGGACGACGAACATGGTTTTAAATCATTTTGTTTAAGAGTGATAAAAAAATGGACAATTTGATTTGTTGGCTCTTATTATTAAAGTGGGGAGACATGATACGTCATGCTGATGCATGTTTTAAGTAAAAATAAAATAGATAAAAACCGGAAGTTATAATTAATGGAAATTTCTTTTAAATATCGATCTGGAGACATGTTGTAGGTATAAGTAACTAGCACTTATGTGTCATAATGGTAAAATTGTAATTAAAAATGTTAATTAATTAGAAAGCAAGCAAAGCATAGTGGCATAAAATTTAAAAATTTTGTAAGTACCGCATTTGATATAAATTTTAAAGAAATCTTTCATAATCACATCATTAGATATATGCGGACTAATTGATCGCAATGATAATATTTTCTTTGTTTAATTTCAAAAATTTAACTGTTATCTCACGATCGTAGGTTTATATTTTTATTGCTCAAAATTATATATATTTATTTAAACAAACACATTAAATCTTGGTTATTTACAAAAAAATATCTGTTTTTATATTCTTGTTAAAATCATTAAAATCTTGTAAATCGTGATTGTCAGTTGCATTCTTTAAGTCAGTGCTCTTGCAGTTTTCATAGCTCTCTTACTGCTGCAGCAAAAGTTTAAGTGTCAATCACGTATATAATTATTGCACATGTTGATAATAAATCAACTGAGTAATTGCCTTCTTGTGATCATGATTACATGTCATTTATTATACTCTTGTCTTTGTTTGTCTCTACGTTGTCTCTAGCGTTGGTTACATTAATATTTTTGCAGTTTTCACGTTTTTAGCACAATTTTTTGTTTATTTCTCAATTTTGAAAAAAACAAGTGTTGAAGTTAATGATTCTACCAAAATTTTATTAATGGAATTTTTTGTTCCAACAAAACAATGTTTAACGTGTTCTAGTTCTAGTTTAGTTATAGTTCTGTTCTAGTCCAGTTCTAGTTCAGTTCTAGTACAGTTCTAGTTCAGTTCTAGTTCAGTTCTAGTTCAGTTCTAGTTCAGTTTTAGTTCAGTTCTAGTTCAGTTCTAGTTCAGTTCTAG
>NC_060950.1:61899608-61901068 GCF_022045245.1 Lucilia cuprina | reverse complement strand
AACTAGAACTGAACTAGAACTGAACTAGAACTGAACTAGAACTGAACTAGAACTGAACTAGAACTGAACTAGAACTGAACTAGAACTGAACTAGAACTGCCTAGAACTCCACTACAACTGAACTACAACTGAAATACAACTGAACTACAACTGAACTACAACTGAACTACAACTGAACTACAACTGAACTACAACTGAACTAAAACTGAACTAAAACTGAACTACAACTGAACTATAACTGAACTACAAATGAACTACAACTGAACTAGAACTCCGAAAATCGATTCTGTGCCAATGTGTATTATTAAGTCTACTCTTTTATATTGGTAACCATAGCGTTGTTTACTTAACTTTTCTCTCAGTGCAGTCCTCTTTTGCTCATACATACTTATATTTATTCCGACACACACATACTTTTAGTGTCCAACACTCGTTAAAATTGTGAATGGACATTTAGACTGACAGAGTAATAATGTAGAAACTTTTGTGTAGATTGACATTATCTCCTTTTTAGTCGACAATCTTAAATCTCTTAATAATAAGATCATATATAAAGATAACAAGTTTGGTTATTTTTCATTTGTAAAATGTTGTATAATTTAGATAAATTAATGTGTTTGAAAAGATAACAGGCGGTAAAATTGTATGCGATTGCAATGTGATGTATATGAAATATTGCTTTTAGTAAATGGAATGCCTTAGATTTAGGTATAATTTGCAATGAAGAAAAAAATAAACTAATTAGGTTAAATATGTAAATAAAATATTAAAATAATAATGAGACATACACAAAAGCGTATGATTAATATTAATTTAGAATATTTAATTAATAATGAATTATACGTCTTCGGGGGTAGAAGAGTTTGGATGAAAAAATCAAAAGTAGAGTTATTTTTCTTATGTCAGATTTTTATTATTAAATATGTATAAGTTTATTTAAAACAATTTTAGCCACGAGGGAAAATCTGTTCCTCTCTTGTTCGTTATGTGTTATATTTATTTATTTATTTGTTCATCATTAACATGTTTGTCAATTCATCTTAAACTGTACATACTGTTACACAACTTGACAGATGGTTTAAAGCAAACTACAAAATAATACAGAAAAAAAACTAAGCAAAGTCAGTAAAGTTTTGTAACAAGTGCCTGGTTTAAACAAATGAACTGTCAGTCATTGTGTCAGTAATTTATTTGTATTTCATTTTAACTGCACCCTACAAAATATTTATTGCACCATGTGTAGCGCATGGTAATAATTTTAAACTTAAAATGAGGAAAATACGGTTTGTACGTCATTCTCATAATCATTATTAGGAAACAAACAATCGTAAGAGGGTAAAGAATTATGATATAAGATCTAGTTCTGTTCTAGTTCTGTTCTAGTTCTGTTCTAGTTCTGTTCTAGTTCTGTTCTAGTTCTGTTCTAGTTCTGTTCTAGTTCTGTTCTAGTTCTGTTCTAG
>NC_060950.1:61885773-61899508 GCF_022045245.1 Lucilia cuprina | reverse complement strand
AGTTCAGTTCTAGTTCAGTTCTAGTTCAGTTCTAGTTCAGTTCTAGTTCAGTTCTAGTTCAGTTGTAGTTCAGTTTTAGTTCAGTTCTAGTTCAGTTCTAGTTCAGTTGTAGTTCAGTTCTAGTTCAGTTCTAGTTCAGTTGTAGTTCAGTTCTAGTTCAGTTCTAGTTCAGTTGTAGTTCGGTTCTAGTTCAGTTCTAGTTTAGTTCTAGTTCAGTTCTAGTTCAGTTCTAGTTCAGTTCTATTTAAACGCAGTAAATGAAACACTGTAAAAATCATATGAATTTAAGCAACTTTATTATCTTACATCATGTGTTATAAATATTTTGTCAACTATGTACCTCCTACTTTCCCATACCAAAGTCATATGGTGGTCCACCTTTTTCCGAGGCAAGTGCCAGTGGTAGCAGTAATTGAAGAGTAACTGCAATGACCAATAGAAATTGCATAATAATGTTATTCTTTTTTGTTAGATGAGAAATTCTATGTGATATTTTAAGAAAATTTGGTAGGGTTTATATACCAAATATTTTGTAGCGGAATGTCAAAGCGTAAAACTCTGCATAATCTAATTTTGTAATTGCGTTTTGAAAATAATTGGCATTCTGTTCAAGTGAAAAGCATGACAAATTAAAAAAAGAGAAATGCCTGGTGTTTGTTGGTCAAGCCCAACCATGACTAAATTTGGTCAAGGTTTTAAATTTGAAAAACATTCCAGATAGGTTAAGGTAATGAATAATCTGAGCTCCCCGTCAATGTTTTTAACACAGTGGATGGAAAATATGAGTGGAACCAATGTTTGATAATAGGCTATTCCGTAAAACAAGTAAAAGTGTATATAGGAGTATAGGTCAATCATGGGTCGATCATCGGTAAACTTGGGAATAGGAGTTTCATTGCGATACAGATGGGTCATATAAGGACCGATCATTACGAAAATCTGCAGTGTCATTTATACTTATACAAAATTTGTTTGTGCCAATTTTTGGAGCGATAATAGTATATTTGACGTAATTATGGCATAAGAAGCCCAAATCGGGACGTATGGTTGTATGGGGGCTAGGTGAAATAATGGACCGATTTTAACCATTTTCAATAGGCTTCGTCCCTGTGCCAAAAAACATCTTTGTTTCAAATTTTATCAAATTATATTGAAAATTGCGGCCTGTACCTTGCGCACAAAGTTTACATGGACAGCCGGAGAGACGGACGGAGGGACATGTCTTAATCAACTTAAAAAAATGATTCTGAATCGATCGATGACTTTAACGCTCATTACTGGCTCCAAAATGCGAGAAATTTTATAAGGATCGATCCATAACTGACCCTACCCCCATATAAGGTCCCCTTCAGATGAAATTCGAAATGAACAAGTTTTATGGGAACTGAAATATTTCTAACGGTTTTGATGAAGGTGGATCGTTAACTAATCCTTTCGTCCTTTTAAGGACCACTTTAGAAAATTACTTTAACTCTCAATAGTTACGACTTTCGTCTAGTTCAATTCTAGTTCAGTTCTATTTCAGTTCTAGTTCAGTTCTAATTCAATTCTAGTTCAGTTCTAGTTCAGTTCTAGTTCAGTTCTAGTTCAGTTCTAGTTCAGTTCTAGTTCAGTTCTAGTTCAGTTCTAGTTCAGTTCTAGTTCAGTTCTAGTTCAGTTCTAGTTCAGTTATAGTTCAGTTCTAGTTCAGTTCTAGTTCAGTTCTAGTTCAGTTCTAGTTCAGTTCTAGTTCAGTTCTAGTTTAGTTGTAGTTCAGTTGTTGTTCAGTTGTAGTTCAGTTCTAGTTCAGTTGTGGTTCAGTTGTAGTTCAGTTGTAGTTCATTTGTAGTCCAGTTGTAGTTTAGTTGTAGTTCAGTTGTAGTTTAGTTGTAGTTCAGTTGTAGTTCAGTTGTAGTTCATTTGTAGTTCAATTGTAGTTCAATTCTAGTTCAGTTTTAAGTAAGTTCTAGATCATATCTAGTTCACTTCTAGCTCAGTTCTATTTAAATGCAGTAAATGAAACACAATAAAATATTGATAAATTTAAGCAACTTTATTAAAATTCATCATGGCTTATAATAATTTTGTTGTAGCTCTTATTTTCCTACACCAAAATCATATGGAGGAGCTTTTTCTTCCAAGCGAAGTGCCAATGGCAAGAGTAATTGAATAGCTACTGCAACGATCGATAGAAATTTCATTGTAAAGTTATACTGTTTTGTTGGATTTACAAAGCTATGTGATGTTTTTCGAATATTCGTTGGGGCTTATATACGAAATATTTTGTAGCGGAATGTCAAAGGCGTAAAACTCTGTCCAATCTAATTTTATAATTGCGTTTTAGAAATAATTGGCGTTCTGCTTAAATTAAAAGCATGTCAAAGTAAATAAAGACGAATGTCAGGTGTTTGTTAGTCATCACCTTGACTAAATTTTGTCAAGGTTAAAAATTCCAAAAATGGTGAAATGGACTAATGTTTAACTCTAGGGTTCTCCTTAAAACAAAAAGGAAAATTCCTAGAAATACATTAACATCATACTACCTAATCCCAACAAGAATGAGTAGTAGAAGCTGTGACTCACAGCCTGTGAGTAACAGCAAATCAAAGCTTTCGAGATTCAAAAGACGTTTTTTTCGAATTCTGTAGAGAAAGTTGAACAAAATGCTCTCTCAAAAGAGTATATAGTCAAAATCTTACAAGTGAGTAAAATAAAGTCATGCTAGCTATATTGGAAGTACGTATATCGGACAAATGAATCCCAAAAGAAAAGGTGTTGAAATTAAAGCACCTACCATAGGGGACGAAGGAACTTGACCATTAAATAGGGAAACTAGCCGTCATCTAGGTCTTTAAGACTAGCACTGATTGTAGATCATGACGGTCTATTGTATGGTTATATGCATTAGCACTGTCCGATCATATATCGGAAACAGGAATGGTTGGGAACTTTAAGACATTGATCAGTATTAGAGTGCAATAGAGTAAAGACCAAAGTAACTAGAAGCGAATGGGATCGAGGAATTCCATTGAAAAACTAGATACTGAGATATACTACTAATTTCCTACTCACAACTTCATATCATAGATGGAAGTACTTTCAAAAGGTCACTTGCTATTATGGAACGGTGGGGAAGATCTTTTCAATGAGAGGGTGTATTTAGGGTTGAAAGAGGTTTACAGACGTAAAGAATTGCATAGATAAAACAATACAGAGAAGGTGGTGTATTGCCTACCTCCCTTAGAGAATCTGAAAGGAAACTTTCAATCAGTCCAGGAAATTAAGTTTCTAAGCACTGTGGCTATTAGTACTTTTCCCTTTAATATCCTTAATTGAATATTTTGTATTTAAAATTTAAACAAGAAATTTTACAATTTTAAATAAAACAGCTTTATTGTATCACAAATATGTATAAGTTGTTAAAATATTTTTCAAGAAGTTTTGACCCATTTTGTCTATTTCCTTCCAGGTATTGGATATGTTATTTTAGCAGCTTCTAGTGGAACTAGTAAAGCAATAGCGATTAAAATAATTGAAAACAATTTCATATTAACTTTAGCTTTAAATATTTTGAAATAGTAGAATTATTTTTGTTATGATTTCCTTTCTATATAAATAAAATTGTTTGTACTTATTTATTGATAGATAGAACATATGATGTAAAAATTACAATTTACTGGTTAAATTGTAAAGATATTTGCAATAAGTCACGAAAGGCAACCTATTATGAAAGATATAGTTGTTCTAGAAAGTTAAATTTTTATAAACAATCATAGAGATATCAGATATTCAATTTTTCATCAACATAATGATACATCGTCGAACTTTAATATAAAAATAAATTTTTGCTTAAAAATAAAAATATATTTCTGTTCTAGCACAGTTCTTTATTAGTTCTAGTTCAGTTTTATTTTAGTTTTAGTTCAGTTTTAGTTTAGTTCTTGTTCAGTTCTGGTTCAGATCTAGTTCAGTTCTAGTTCAGCTCTAGTTCAGTTCTAGTTCAGTTCTAGGTTAGTTCTAGTTCAGTTCTGGTTGAGTTCTAGTTTAGTTCTAGTTCAGTTCCAGTTCAGTTCTAGTTCAGTTCTAGCTCAGTTCCAGTTTAGTTCCAGTTTAGTTCCAGTTTAGTTCCAGTTCAGTTCTAGTTCAGTTCTAATTCAGTTCTAGTTCACTTCTAGTTCAGTTCTAGTTCAGTTCTAGTTCAGTTCTAGTTCAGTTCTAGTTCAGTTCTAGTTCAGTTCTAGTTCAGTTCTAGTTCAGTTCTAGTTCAGTTCTAGTTCAGTTCTAGTTCAGTTCTAGTTCAGTTCTAGTTCAGTTCTAGTTCAGTTCTAATTCAGTTTTAGTTCAGTTCTAGTTCAGTTCTAGTTCAGTTCTAGTTCAGTTCAAGTTTAGTTCTAGCTCAGTTCTAGTTGTATTCTAGTTCTAGTGTTATTTTAGTTGTAGTTCAGTTCTAGTTCTTGTTCAGTTCTAGTTCAGTTCTAGCTCAGTTCTGAGCTAGAATCAAAATGGAAACTTTCAATCAGTCAAAGAAATCATATATCCAAGCATTATGGCTTTTAGTAGTTTTTCTTCCAATATCCTTTATTGAATATTTTATAATTAAATATTGAAACAAGAAATGTTACATTTTTAAATAGAACAGCTTTATTTTATTCACACATATTTATTAGGAGTTGTTAAAATATTTTTCCCAGTTTTTACCCATTTCGTTTATTTTCCTACGGGTATTGGAGGGGTTATTTTAGCAGCTTCTAGTGGAACTAGTAAAGCAATAGCGATTAAAATAATTGAAAACAATTTCATATTAACTTTAGCTTTAAATATTTTGAAATAGTAGAATTATTTTTGTTATGATTTCCTCTCTATATAAATACAAATTTTTGTATTTTTTTAATGAAAGAATATATGCTGTAAAAATTACAATTTACTAGTTAAATTGTAAAGATATTTGCAATTTGTCACGAAAGACAACCTATTATGAACGATATAGTTGTTCTAGAAAGTTAAATTTTTATAAACAATCATAGAGATCTCAGATATTCAATTTTTCATCAACATAATGATATAATACAAATATCAATTTTAAATTAAAAACAAGTTGGAGTGCTATATTCGGCTGTGCCGAATCTTAAATACTCTCCACCAGCTACTTTTATGTTATTAATTTTCTAATTGATCAAATATTTGTAATTTGTATGTATGTGTGTGAAAGATTTAGAGATTTTCAAAATACAAATACATATATAATTATGTTCTACACAAAAAATTGTTCAACACAAATTGATAATGCTCTTTAAATACGGTTAAAGCGCTTTTAGGGTCCTGCCCCTAATATAGGAGAAATAGAAGTACACAAAACTAATATTTTGTCAAATTACGTATCAATAGCTTAATTTGGTAATAAGTAATGTGCGTTTAAGAGATTTTCGTAAAAGGACTTTGACATTACCTGGTAAAAAATATTGTGAATCTAAGTGATTTTCTGGACCTAGTATGAGAGCTATGACCAAATATGGACCGATCGTAAAACAATTTTATAGTGAATTTATGTATATAAGAGCAATATTTTTGATAAATGTATGGATATCAATATTTGGTTATGAGTTATGTGCGTTTTTTATGATTTTCGGAAGGGAACCTTGTATGGGAGCTATGACCAATTATGGACCGATCCAAAAAAAAACTTTCATTGTAATATTTCTGTATATAAGAGCAATACTTGTACCAAATTTTATATCGATATCTTTGGTAATGAGTAATGCGCGTTTAAGTGATTTTCGGGAGGGGACCTTATATGGGAGCTATGACCAATTATGGACCGATCCAAAAAAACTTTCATAGTTATATTTCTGTATATAAGATCAATATTTGTACCAAATTTTATATCGATATCTTAATTTAGTAATGAGTAATGCGCGTTTAAGTGATTTTCGGGAGGGGGCCTTATATGGGAGCTATAACCAATTATGGACCGTTCCATAAAAAAAACTTGCAATGTAATATTTCTGTATATAAGAGCAATACATGTACCAAATTTTATATCGATATCTTAATTTAGTAATGAGTTATGTGCGTTTAAGTGATTTTCGGGAGGGGACCTTGTATGGGAGCTATGACCAAATATGGACCGATCGAAAAAATCTTTCATTGTAATATTTCTGTGTATAAGAGCAATACTTGTACCAAATTTTATGTCGATATCTTAATTTAGTAATGAGTTATGCGCGTTTAACTGATTTTCGGGAGGGGACCTTGTATGGGAGCTATGACCAATTATGGACCGATCCAAAAAAAACTTTCAATGTAATATTTTTGTATATAAGAGCAATACTTGTACCAAATTTTATATCGATATACTAATTTAGTAATGAGTTATGCGTGTTTAAGTGATTTTCGGGAGGGGACCTTGTATGGGAACTATTACCAATTATGGACCCATCTAAAAAATTTTTCCTCTGAATAAATTCTATTGTCATAAAATTTTAATTTCTAAAATTTTGTGAAGATATCGACATTACGACGGAAGTTATTAACAAAAAACCAAATTTCCGGGAATTTGTACTTTTGTATGGGAGGTATATGAAATTGTGGACCGATTCTGGCGATTTTACGCAGAGATCTTATGTGGAAACGAATGTGTGCCAATTTTTATGGAATTATCTTGCATAGTTTTCGAGAAAATTTTTTTCGAGGTTGTTTCAAATTTTGATTCATAACTTTTCCCGATGTGAACCGATTTTGCCCATTTTCAATACCAAACAACTTAGAATTTGGTTAAATTATATTGCTTCGTTTTATCGTGAGCGTGTTTTACACAGACAGACGGACAGACGGACATAGCTAGATCGACTCAGAATTTGATAAGGACCCAGAATATATATACTTTGTTGGGTCTCAGATGAGTATTTCTTGGTGTTACACACGGAATGACAAAGTTATATATACCCTCTATCACCACTGATGGTGGTGGAGGGTATAACAAGTAAGAGTTCTATATTCGGCTGTGTCGAATCTTATATACCCTTCACCATGGTGTGTTAAAAAAATGTCGGTATCAAAAACTCTTCTTTCAAATCACTTACTTCGGTCTGAACATACTAAATTTCATGTTTCTAGATTCAATATTATAGAAAATTCAAAAAGTACTTTAAAAAACAAAAAATATACCAATTAGTTCACGTTTTCCGGTTCTCACCTAATTCCGACTCTACTTACTTAATTTCATGTTTCTAGGTTTAATATTATAGAAAATTCAAAATGTACCTTTTAAAAAACAAAAAAGTACCAAAAAGTTCCCTTTTATTGCTTCTAACTTAAGCCAGGCTTCACATACTTAATTTCATGTTTCTAGCCAATAACAACACACTAGTGGTGCTCTCGCTATGCTACTCTTGCTCTGCTGCTCTCGCTCTGCCTTGTTTTTTTAACAGAGTACAATAACAAAATTTACCGTATGATTATGTATTTTGTTTTTGTTTTTTTGTTTTCTGTTTGAGCATGAATAAAAAATCTCAGTTTTTGATGAAATTTTCAGAGCTTGTCTCAGATTTTTGCTCATATCTTTTATTTTAAATAGCGATCTTCCCGAAAGCATGTCTAACAGAACTATTGATGATTCGGATCTCGCCGATATCTGGGGTCCTCTAAAAACTGATTTCAACAAACATACAGACAGACAAACGGACATGGCTTAATCGACTCCGCTATCTATAAGGATCCAGAATACCTTATGGGGTCAGAAAATTATATTATAGAAATTACAAACGGAATGACAAACTTATACATAACCTTCTCACGAAGGTGAAGGGTATAATAAAAACATATTTCTGTTCTAGCACAGTTCTAGTACAGTTTTATTTCAGTTCCATTTCAGTTCTAGTTTAGTTCTAGTTCAGTTCCATTTCAGTTCTAGTTTAGTTCTAGTTGAGTTCTGGTTGAGTTCTAGTTCAGTTCTAGTTCAGTTCTAGTTCAGTTCTAGTTCAGTTCTAGTTCAGTTCTGTTCTAGTTCTGTTCTAGTTCTGTTCTAGTTCTGTTCTAGTTCTGTTCTAGTTCTGTTCTAATTCTGTTCTAGTTCAGTTCTAGTTCAGTTCTAGTTCAGTTCTAGTTCAGTTCTAGTTCAGTTCTAGTTCAGTTCTAGTTCAGTTCTAGTTCAGTTCTAGTTCAGTTCTAATTCAGTTCCAGTTCAGTTCTATTTCAGTTCTTGTTACGACTTAGTTTTATTCAAATTACATTTAGTGTACATTTTTATATTATTTTTATCAATATTATTTATCTAGTTACCTTAGTTTGAACCATAGTATTTTTCTATTATGATTTGAAACAAAGTATACTTTGGTTTGAACTGTATGATTTAAAATTTAAAATTTTCATTAATTTATTAAAACTTCAACATACAAGTTGTGAGAAAATTTATTGGAAATTTGTATTACCTTTCACCGAAGAAAAGGGATGAAATTCGATTGTTGGTGAATATTATAAGTGGAACTTTAGGTAAAATGGTTAAATTTATTGTTGGGACATTTTTTTGTATAGTTTTAAATTAGTTTACAGATTTCTTTTAAGTGGCTACTCAAGATTCAAGACCAACAAATAGACCGATAGTACATTAAACTGAATACAATTTGGAAGCTTTCGGAACTTTTAGATCCGAAAATTAGATCAGTTCTAGTTCAGTTCAAGTTCAATTCTAGTATAATTTCAGTTTAGTTTACTTTCAAAAATAAGAATTTCAGAAATAAAATAGTAAAATTAAATATTTTTATATTGATTTAAACAATTATTTCCTCCAAGACCGATTTAAATAATATTCATTTAATGAAAATTGTATGTATTTTATTTATAAGATATTTATTTTAGGCAACTAATATTTTTTAATTACATTTAAAAATCTATTTGCCAGTTCCAAATTGGTAATGATACACACCACTTTCTATCACGGGGGTACGATCGGCGATTGCCAATAGAATATGCTGCATTGCTGCCATAGCAAAAAATGAGATTTTCATTTTCATTTTGACTTAATAAAAAAAAACGTATTTTAATTTAATTTAGAAAAGTTAGGTGTCTGATATATATGCGGGTATCACATTTTCTAATAGGAAATATTGAAAAAATCGCGAACTGTAAAAATACCACAAACAATCAATTCGTTAATTGCATTATTAACAATATAATTGCGAATTATACGCTGATATTGATGACTAATGAAACCGAAGGTCAGCCGACTAACTAACTAAGTAATTAACTAACTAACAAACTAACTAACTAACTAACTAACTAACTAACTAACTAACTAACTAACTAACTAACTAACTAACTAACTAACTAACTAACTAACTAACTAACTAACTAACTAACTAACTAACTAACTAACTAACTAACTAACTAACTAACTAACTAACTAACTAACTAACTAACTAACTAACTAACTAACTAACTAACTAACTAACTAACGAACTAACTAACTAACTAACTAACTAACTAACTAACTAACTAACTAACTAACTAACTAACTAACTAACTAACTAACTAACTAACTAACTAAAATCCGACTTGTTAAATATTTAACACGTTGATGTGCGCAGATGCATGTGACGTTTAAAGCCGTCGTGTAGTGTTAATTTTCTCAACGATATTTTTGATTAGAATTTATGTTTCGGCAGTATTCGTGCAATTTAACGAAGTACTCTAATTACGCAAACTTTAAAACTGTATCTGGGTAGATTATATAGTCAAGTCTATAGTCTAGTCTATAGTCTAGTCTATAGTCTAGTCTATAGTCTAGTCTATAGTCTAGTCTATAGTCTAGTCTATAGTCTAGTCTATAGTCTAGTCTATAGTCTAGTCTATAGTCTAGTCTTTAGTCTAGTCTATAGTTAAGTCTATAGTCTAGTCTATAGTCTAGTCTATAGTTTATTCTAGAGTCTAGTCTATAGTTTATTCTATAGTCTAGTCGATAGTCTAGTCTATAGCCTGGTCTATAGTCTAGTCTATAGTCTAGTCTATAGTCTGGTCTATAGTCTAGTATATATTCTATTATATAGTTTAGTATATAGTCTGGTCTAT
Organism: Lucilia cuprina; assembly: GCF_022045245.1. Lineage (NCBI taxonomy): Eukaryota > Metazoa > Arthropoda > Insecta > Diptera > Calliphoridae > Lucilia > Lucilia cuprina. The sequence continues at coordinate 61,889,467 of NC_060950.1, read as the reverse complement.
AGTCTAGTCTATAGTCTAGTATATATTATATTATATAGTATAGTATATATAGTATATATATAGACTGGTCTATAGTCTAGTATATATTCTATTATATAGTCTAGTATATAGTCTGGTCTATAGTCTAGTCTATAGTCTAGCCTATAGTCAAGTCTATAGTCTAGTCTATAGTCTAGTCTATAGTATAGTATATATTATATTATATAGTCTAGTATATAGTCTGGTCTATAGTCTAGTCTATAGTCTAGCCTATAGTGTAGTATATAGTCTAGTATGTAGTGCGCAGATGCATGTGACGTTTAAAGCCGTCGTGTAGTGTTAATTTTCTCAACGATATTTTTGATTAGAATTTATGTTTCGGCAGTATTCGTGCAATTTACGAATACTGCCGAAGTACTCTAATTACGCAAACTTTAAAACTGTATCTGGGTAGATTCATAATTTTTGGGTGATCATCAAATATATAAAATATTTGTAAATATCGGGCCACTATTCGCCTACGTCCCATAAAAAATCCCTTTCAAAAAATGATGCTCAAAATTAATTTGTAAACTATATTGACATTCTGTATAAATAGCTTTAATGTAGATGTGAATCCTTCTAAGTATAAAAATTTATAAGGAAAGGACCATATAAACTTTTTTTTATTAATTTTATGTTTTTATTTATAATTACATATTTATACAATTAAAATATCCATATTTTTATAAATGTACAATGCAAATATTTCTAACATCTTACAGACCAGCTCCATATTATTTGCCAAGTCCAAAATTATTACGATAGTTTTTAATTTCTATCGTTGTCGTTTCATCGTCGGCATTTGCTAATAGGAATAGCTGCAGGGCTACCATTACAAAATACACTATCTTCATATTTATTTTCAAGTTATTTTCTAATAAATAGACACTTAATACTCATTGTTGTAAAGTGAGACAGCTGCTATATATGTTATATGTTACATTACAGCAAAAGGTGTAATTTTAATAAGGGAAACTGTTAAAAATTACCTTCAATAATTATTTAGTCAATGTATTTAAACAATTTGGCATTGAAAATGTAGCAAATAATATAATTAGATAATAATAAGATAAGACTTATTTTTGAAAATTGATTCCGTTTTTCGTTCAGTTAAGCAATAAATAACAGGATGCAACAGAATTCGTCCCTACTTATTTTAAATGACATAGGACATAGGTAGACTAGACTATAGACTAATCATGTCTATAGTATAGTCTATAGTCTAGTCTATAGTCTAGTCTATAGTCTAGTCTATAGTCTAGTCTATAGTCTAGTCTATAGTCTAGTCTAGAGTCTAGTCTATAGTCTAGTCTATAGTCTAGTCTATAGTCTAGTCTAGAGTCTAGTCTATAGTCTAGTCTATAGTCTAGTTTATAGTCTAGTCTATAGTCTAGTCTATAGTCTAGTCTATAGTCTAGTCTAAAGTCTAGTCTATAGTCTAGTCTATAGTCTAGTCTATATGACAACTAGATATGACAACTACTTCAATGAATCGAATCTATATGATCCCTATCAGGAAATGTCTCAAACGTTCATAACTGACTTATATTTTTTTGTCACAATTGTAGGCAAATTTTATTCATTAATAAAGAGATTTGTGTTTCTTATTTATATGTTTATTTACAATAAAAATGTTTCTAACAATTTATAGAACAGCTCCGACTTATTTGCCAAGTCCAAAATTATAACGATACATTTTAATTTCTATCGTTGTCGTTTCATCATCAGCATTTGCTAATAAAAATAGCTGCAGCGCTGCCATTGCAAAGTATAAGATCCTCATATTTGTTCTTAAGTTATTGCTAAAAATGAAACTTTCTAACTCAATTAAAGAAAGTAAGGCAGCTGCTTTATATACATATTTAGCATTTCAGCTATAAAGTTCCATAAAAGTGTCCATTTAAATCGGAAAAGATGTATGTAAAATTACGACAAAAAATTAATTAGTTAAAGAAGGTTTATAATATTAAATTGAAAATGTTGGAACAAATCGTTAATTAACCATGATAAGTGAGTTTCAAAAACCAGTTATGGAACCATCTTAAGAAATACAGAATCTTTATTATACCCTTCACCTTCGTGAGCAGGGTATATACATATAAGTTTGTATACCCTACACCACTTTATTGGGGAGTATAGATTGGATTTGTACTGATGTTTGTAACGCACAATATAGGACCAATATAGTCCTATACCCACCTTAAAGTATTCTAATCGGCTCAGAATCATTTTCTGAGTCGATTTAGCTATGTCCGTCTGTCCGCCAGTTTATGTAAACCGTGTAATGAAACTACAGGTCGCAATTTTGTAGGTAATTGAATGAAATTTGGTACATGGTCTTCCATTTTCCCGGTTAGGCCTATTGAAAATGGTTAAGATCGGTGCATTATTTCACCTAGCCCCCTTACAACTGAAACCCCCAATAGGACTTGTAAATCTTGTAATCAAACTACAGGTCGCAATTTTGGACATAATTTAATAAAATTTACCACCTGATCGTCTATTGTACCGTAGACGAAGCCTGTTGAAAATGGCTTACATCGGTCCATTATTTCACCTAGCCCCTATGCAACTGAATTTTAATTTCAAAATTATGTTTAATATACTTATCTCTTGAAAAAAGTAGCAAAAACCAAATTCTATACTAGACTTGATGACCCTCAAGAATTCAATAATAATGGGTCCTCATATGACCCTAGCCCCTAAGAAAAGCCCCCACAAAATTGCGTTTAAATGCGTTTAGGCCATCTCCTTATGTCTATAGTCTATAGCCATGTCCTTCTGTCTGTCTGTCTGCGATTTTCTTGAAATTAAAGGAACTCTTTACTTCAGAATATTATTTGGTCGAGATGCCGTATATCTGCAAAACTAGAAGTAATGGGTGTAGAATATTCCACGCCTACCACTGATAGTCAATACAATGGATAGAGTTCCCAAAATTTTCACAAGTGATTTTAGTTTCAATATAAATATTTTGAAAAATAGGTGGAAAGGGGAAGAGTTGACGTGGTACCTCCAAATAAGTAAAAACTGATAGCAAGTGTCCCCACATGTTTTACCGACAATGAAACTACAATTATTGTTTTTTGATTTGTTATTATTATCGAATCTTAAAAAAGGATTAAGAGAGAAAACAATACAAGCAATATAATTAGCACATTTTGATGATTGAAGACAACACAAAACCAAAAGTAAATCAACTCATGAACATCCTTCATCCTCACTATTGTCCACAGCTGTAGCATTCTCTTTATCGGCATTTGTTAAAAGAATTAACTGCAGGACGATAAATATAAAACACGAAAGTCTCATTTTTAATTATTATGTACTTTGAATAAAAAGCTGCGTTTATGCAAAACTTTTATAGAAAATGTAAATTTTGTTCTATAAATTTAAAAAAAAGCTGAAATAATTAGTTTCAACTCGCCTATTAACTGTTTGATAATGCAAATAATATTAGTTTCAGTACCAAAAGGTAATATCAACGTGAACTAAAGTTTTGTTATTATTTATTCGATAAAAATAACTTTCAGCTCAAGAATAGAATTTGACTAGACTATGACTGGAATATGACTAGACTATGACTAGACTATGACTAGACTATGACTAGACTATGACTAGACTATGACTAGACTATGACTAGACTATGACTAGACTATGACTAGACTATGAC
>NC_060950.1:61882815-61885673 GCF_022045245.1 Lucilia cuprina | reverse complement strand
AGAACTGAACTAGAACTGAACTAGAACTGAACTAAAACTGAACTAGAACTGAACTAGAACTGAACTACAACTGAACTAGAACTGAACTAGAACTGAACTAGAACTGAAATAGAACTGAAATAAAACTGAACTAGAACTGTGCTAGAACAGAAATATGTTTTTATTATAAACTTCACCTTCGTGAGAAGGTTATAAATATGTTTGTCATTCCGTTTGTAATTTCTATAATATAATTTTCTGACACCATAAGGTTGTCTGTCTGTATGTTTGTTGAAATCAGTTTTTAGAGGACCCCAGATATCGGCGAGACCCGAATCATCAATAATTTTGTTAGACATACGGTAAATTTTGTTATTGTACTCTGTTTATAAAAACAAGGCAGAGCGAGAGCTGCAGAGCAAGAGTAGCATTGCGAGAGCGCCACTAGTGCGTTGTTATTGCCTAGAAACATGAAATTAAGTATGTGTAGCCTGGCTTAAGTTAGAAGCAATAAAAGGGAACTTTTTGGTACTTTTTTGTTTTTTAAAAGGTACTTTTTGAATTTTCTATAATATTGAACCTAGAAACATGAAATTAACTATGTAGAGTCGGAATTAGGTGAGAACCGGAAAACGTGAACTTATTGGAATATTTTTTTGGTTTTTTAAAGTACTTTTTGAATTTTCTATAATATTGAAACTAAAAACATGAAATTTTGTATGTTCAGCCCGAAGTAAGTGATTTGAAAGAAGAGTTTTTGATACCGACTTTCTTTTTAACGAATATAGAACTCTTACTTGTTTTTAATTTAAAATTGATTTTTGTATTATATCATTATGTTGATGAAACATTAAATATCTGAGATCTCTATGATTGTTTATAAAAATTTAACTTTCTAGAACAACTATGTATTTCATAATAGGTTGTCTTTCATGACAAATTGCAAATATCTTTACAATTTAACCAGTAAATTGTAATTTTTACAGCATATATTCTATCATTAAAAAAATACAAAAATTTGTATTTATATAGAGAGGAAATCATAACAAAAATAATTATACTATTTCAAAATATTTAAAGCTAAAGTTAATATGAAATTGTTTTCAATAATTTTAATCGCTATTGCTTTACTAGTTCCACTAGAAGCTGCTAAAGTAACCCCTCCTCCAATATCCGTAGGAAAATAAACGAAATGGGTAAAAACTGGGAAAAATATTTTAACAACTCCTAATAAATATTTACGAATAAATAAAGCTGTTTTATTTAAAAATGTAACATTTCTTGTTTCAATATTTAATTATAAAATATTCAATAAAGGATATTGGAAGAAAAACTACTAAAATTCATAATGCTTAGAAATATTATTTCTTTGGCTGATTGAAAGTTTCCATTTCGATTCTAGCTCAGAACTGAGCTAGAACTGAACAAGAACTGAACTACAACTAAAATAACACTAGAACTAGAATACAACTAGAACTGAGCTAGAACTGAACTTGAACTGTACTAGAACTGAACTAGAACTGAACTGAACTAGCACTAAAACTAGCACTAGAACTGAACTAGAACTGAACTAGAACAGAGCTAGAACTGAACTAGAACTGAACTAGAACTGAACTAGAACTAGAACTGAACTAGAACTAGAACTGAACTAGAACTGAACTATAACTGAACTAGAACTGAACAAGAACTGAACTAAAACTGAACTAGAACTGAACTAGAACTGAACTAGAACTGAACTAGAACTGAACTAGAACTGAACTAGAACTGAACTAGAACTGAACTAGAACTGAACTAGAACTGAACTAGAACTGAACTAGAACTGAACTAGAACTGAACTAGAACTGAACTAGAACTAAACTAGAACTGAAATTGAACTGAACTAGAACTGAACTAGAACTAAAGTTATATTAAAGTTCGGCTATGTATCATTATATTGAAGAAGTATTGAGTATCTGAGATCTCTACGATTGTTTATAAAAATTTAACTTTCTAGAACAACTATGTATTTCATAATAGGTTGTCTTTCATGACAAATTGCAAATATCTTTACAATTTAACGAGAAAATTGTAATTTTTACAGCATATATTCTATCATTAAAAAAGTACAAAAATTTGTATTTATATAGAGAGGAAATCATAACAAAAAAAGTCTACTATTTAAAAATATTTAAAGCTAAAGTAAATATGAAATTGTTTTCAATTATTTTAATCGCTATTGCTTTAATAGTTCCACTAGAAGCTGCTAAAATAAACCGTCCAATACCCGGAGGGAAATAGACGAAATGGGTAAAAACTGAGAAAAATATTTTAACAACTCCTAATATATATATATGTGATAAAATAAAGCTGTTTTATTTCAAAATGTAAAATGTCTTGTTTCAATATTTAATTATAAAATATTCAATAAAGGATATTGGAAGAAAAACTACTAATAGCCATAATGTTTAAAAATATAATTTCTTTGACTGATTGAATGTTTCCATTCTGATTCTCTGAGGGAGATAATATTTGACACAACATCTAGCTCAGAACTGAGCTAGAACTGAACTAGAACTGAACTACAACTGAACTAGAACTGAACTAGAACTGAACTAGAACTGAACTAGAACTGAACTAGAACTGAACTAGAACTGAACTAGAACTGAACTAGAACTGAACTAGAACTGAACTAGAACTGAACTAGAACTGAACTAGAACTGAACTAGAACTGAACTAGAACTGAACTAGAACTGACCTAGAACTGAACTAGAACTGAACTAGAAATGAACAATAACTAAACTAGAATTGAACTAAAACTGAACTAGAACTGAACTAGAACTGAACTAGAACTGAACTAGAACTGAACTAGAACTGAACTAGAACTGAACTAGAACTGAACT
>NC_060950.1:61881277-61882715 GCF_022045245.1 Lucilia cuprina | reverse complement strand
TCTGGACTATAGTCTTTACTATAGTCTGGACTATAGTCTTTACTATAGTCTGGACTATAGTCTTTACTATAGTCTGGACTATAGTCTTTACTATAGTCTGGACTATAGCCCTTACTATAGTCTGGACTATAGTCTTTACTATAGTCTGGACTATAGTCTGGATTATAGTCTGGACTATAGTCTTTACTATAGTCTGGACTATAGTCTGAACTATAGTCTGGACTATAGTCTGAACTATAGTCTGGACTATAGTCTGAACTATAGATTTGTTAAATTTAATTTGATTTTAGTTTGACTAAAGTTCTTAATATAGACTAAAGTCTGGTGACCAGTCTTGACTGCAACTTATTCTCTTTACTACATATTGTAGTAAATTCTGAATATTGCACCTGAGGAAACAGTAGAGTAATAGAGTGAACAATAAAATAAAAGACTTCAAAAGAATGCAAAAATTAGGAGCATTAAGGTAAAGTAAAGAACATAATTATTAAATTAAATACAGGCTACAACTTAAATAATTATACCAACTTACACATAATGGCTTTTAATATAATGTATATATAAGAAGGAATAGATGTTTAAGATAATAGTGGCAGTACTAAATTGAAATAAAATATATTTTTCAGCTACATGCCACCGTTTACCAGTTTTAAATGTTGCCTTAAATAGCCAGCTGAAATTTAATTTAATGTTTAGACATCTATCATGAACTGCTAAGGATGTTAAAAGAATTAAGTTAGTATTTTATGCTATAAATAAATTTAATTGAATTTATTATATATAATCATGTATTACTTAATTTTAACTTTAACAATATCATTTCCGCTGTTTAGTGTTGGGTTCAAAAGGAAACGGATGTTTTCGTAATCTACATACGATATGATTATAGTTATTTTAAACTATTACACATAATTAGATATTTAGATAAGTGTGTGTTGATATTTCCTATTGAAATCAGTTAATTTGTTTTAATCATACTTTTATAGAACAACAACGACTTTGGCATACTGAGAGTTGGGTTTCCCCCTTGTAAATGGAAAAAGGCAACAATCTAATTTTAAATTCTTCTCCCTATTTTAAAATGTATTATTTTAATTAAACTAATTACTCTTTATGCCTATAATATTCGAAAAAATTTGCTGATAAGATCTGGCATAAACACACGCCAACCCTTTATATCAAGCCATCAAATTTAGTGGCTACATCAGTATATAAAACATGTTTGCTTAAACAAGAGCTTATCATTCATTACCTCATCTACAAGTTTTATGTTAAAATTTCATACATAGTATGTAAGTTTCATATTTTTCCCCTAATTATAGTTGCAACACTTAAGTTTGCCTGTTCTTGTTAAAAATATGAAAAATTAAAATACCCTGGAGGGAATATTTAAAACCAACTAAACTTTTAGACTATATACAAAGTGAAATTTTCAACA
>NC_060950.1:61874681-61881177 GCF_022045245.1 Lucilia cuprina | reverse complement strand
AGTCCTGGCTATAGTATAGTCCATACTATACTCTTTAGTCCTGGCTAAAGTCTATAGTCTAGACTATAGTCTATTGTCCCGTCTATAGTTAAGACTATAGTCTATAGTCCAGACTATGGTCTATAGTCCAGACTATAATCTATAGTCCAGACTATAGTCTATAGTCCAGTCTATAGTCTATAGTCCAGACTATAGTCTATAGTCCAGACTATAGTCTATAGTCCAGACTATAGTCTATAGTCCAGACTATAGTCTATAGTCCAGACTATAGTCTATAGTCCAGACTATAGTCTATAGTCCAGACTATAGTCTATAGTCCAGACTATAGTCTATAGTCCAGACTGTAGTCTATAGTCCAGGCTATAGTCTATAGTCCAGACTATTGTCCAGACTATAGTCTGTTGTCCAGACTATAGTCTATAGTACAGACTGTAGGCTATAGACCTGACTATAGTCTTGAGTCCAGACTATATTATATAGTCTTGACTATAATCCATAGTCAAGACCGTAGTCTTAAGTTCAAACTATAGTCTTTAGTTAAGAGAAAATTTTCACAATTTTCTTAAAAATAACATAATAATCTTCTAAAATATTATGACATCTTTAGATTGCACATAAATATGTAATAAATATTTCAGTAAAACTTTAAGTCATTCTTGGTTTTGGACACTAATGTCATTGTTATAAAAATTTGAAGGAATAAAAGTGTCATCATTTAGTATTTAATCCATATTTACATAACAAATTACACTAGCTGCGTGAGTTGTAATCATTTTTATACCAAAAAAATAAATATTTTTCTTAGTATATTTATTTCTTCTCTTTTTTATTATATATTTTTTTTACCCCATTTTCACCAACACGCCATTACAATTCACAACTTACTTCATATATCAATTGAACATAACAGACCACTCTTGTGGTAATCATTTTGAAAATTTATGACAAAATTTGCAGCTTTAAATTATGCCATTAAACACGGCATGTAACTTATATCGCCAACAAAATTTATGTTTAACTTTAGTTGGCATTGTTGCTGTTATTTGTTATTGTTGTCGTTATTTGAAGTTACTTGCTTTTTGCTGTTGTTGTTGTTGCCTATATGTTGGCTGACTCTTACACATATGAGGCATGCTACATAAATGTTGTATGTGTATTTAAAACACGCATTACATTTCGCCACATAACCAAAGTAATACATACACATGCCAAAATATACCGACTCGCATATAAACTTGAACGAGAGTAATATAATTTATGTACAATATGTTTTTGTATGTGAGTGTGTATGTGTATAGAATATTATTGGTTAGGGTGAACTTGGAAAAGTAGAAATTTTAATTTTACTAAGATTTAGATTTGATTTCGTAATGGGATTTCTTTTCATGTATATTAAGTTTACATTAGTGTAGAGTACAGACTGTCTATATTAATAGAGTCAAAGACATTCCGTTTTGACCTGATCTCTTCGCACATCACATGTAGTATTGTATAGTATTATATGTCGTTAAACTTAGACCTTAATATATATCTAAAGTCCAGACTATAGTTGTTCTATAGTCCAGACTGTAGTTGTTCAATAGTCCAGGCAATAGTTGTTCTATAGTTCAGACTATAGTTGTTCTACAGTCCAGACTATAGTTGTTCTATAGTCCAGACTATAGTTGTTCAATAGTCCAGACTATAGTTGTTCTATAGTCCAGACTATAGTTGTTCTATAGTCCAGACTATAGTTGTTCTATAGTCCAGACTACAGTTGTTCTATAGTCCAGACTACAGTTGTTCTATAGTCCAGACTACAGTTGTTCTATAGTCCAGATTGTAGATGTTGTATAGTCCAGATTGTAATTGTTCTATAATCCAAGCTGTAGTTGTTCTACATATATAGTTGTTCTATAGTCTATACTATAGTTGTTCTACAGTCCAAACTATTGTTGTTTTATAGTCCAGAATTTAGTTGTTCTATAGTCCAGACTATTGTTGTTCTATAGTCAAGACTATAGTTTTTCTATTGCCCCGACTATTGTTGTTCTGTAGTCAAGACTATACTTGTTTTATAGTTCCGGCTATAGTTGTTCTATAGTCCAGACTATAGTTGTTCTATGGTTCAGACTGTAGTTGTTCTATAGTCCAGACTATAGTTGTTCTATAGTCCAGACTATAGTTGATCTATAGTCCAGACTATAGTTGTTCTATAGTCCAGACTATAGTTGTTCTATAGTCCAGACTATAGTTCTTCTATAGTCCGGAATATAGTTGTTCTATAGTCCAGAATATAGTTGTTCTATAGTCCAGAATATAGTTGTTCTATAGTCCAGAATATAGTTGTTCTATAGTCCAGACTCTAGTTGTTCTATAGTCCAGACTATAGTTCGGACAATAGTTGTTCTATATTCCAGACTATAGTTGTTCTATATTCCAGACTATAGTTGTTCTATAGTCCAGACTATAGTCGTTCTATTGTTCGGACTATAGTTGTTCTATAGTCCAGACTATTGTCATTCTATTGTTCGGACTATAGTTGTTCTATAGTCCAGACAATAGTTTTTCTACAGTCCAGGCTATAGTTGTTCTATAGTTCAGACTATAGTTGTTCTATAATCCAGACTATAGCTGTTCTATAATCCAGACTATAGTTGTTCTATAGTCCAGACTATAGTTCTTCTATAGTCCAGACTATAGTTCTTCTATAGTCCGGACTATAGTTGTTCTATAGTCCAGACTACAGTTGTTCTATAGTCCAGACTATAGTTGTTCTATAGTCTAGACTATAGTTGTTCTATAGTCTAGACTATAGTTGTTCTATAGTCAAGACTATAGTTGTTCTATAGTCAAGACTATAGCTGTTCTATAGTCTAGACTATAGTTGTTCTATAGTATAGACTATAGTTGTTCTATAGTCTAGACTATAGTTGTTCTATAGTATAGATTATAGTTGTTCTATAGTTCAGACTATAGTTGTTCTATAGTTCAGACTATAGTTGTTCTATAGTTCAGACTATAGTTGTTCTATAGTCCAGACTATAGTTGTTCTATAGTCCAGACTATAGTTGTTCTATAGTCCAGACTATAGTTGTTCTATAGTTCAGACTATAGTTGTTCTATAGTCCAGACTATAGTTCGTTTAGTCTAGTCCAAAGTCTTTCTATAGCCCTGTTGGATATTCTAAGAAACAAATCTATAATAAGGGACACCCTTATGAAATTATTACCAAGTACCTTTGAATCTACTGAATACATGGATGTGCAATGTTGTTATTTTTTTCATATTTGAGTTAAAGTCGACTATGCAATGACTAACTACTATTGTATAAATTAAAAAGGAAAAACGCAGCAACAGAACTCAAGGCTTTAAGAGCGGCATTTTAGTAGAGTGTTAAATATTGCAATTTATCACGCAAATGCGTTTTTCAATTTTAACATGCCGCTGGGCATCATAAAAAAAATGTTGTTATTGCTGTGGCATATTAAATGTAACCGCTGGTTGACGCTGCCTATTCGGGTAGATGCTATTACTCTTGTTGCTCTTGGTAATATGTACGAATATTGTTGAAATTGCTAAAATTGTTGATTTGACAGCAGCTCAATTTTATATATATTATATTTTCCCCGTTCGCGCTATGTTGCTATATAATGAATTTTAAACAGAAATCGCCTTCTAAATGGCAAATTACATGTAGTTGTAGAAAAAAAAAGAGAAAAATCGACGAAACACCAATATTGGCAAGGAAATAAATTAACATTTTTGTAGTTTTTTGTTTTTTCAACAAATTGGCGAAAGTTGGGTAGTACCATGTTGTTGATGTTGTTGTTACTTTGGATTTTCATTCAACGTTAAATTAAGACCACTCATATGTGGTTGATAATATTTCAGCTGTTCTTATCTATGGGGAACATCACACAATATTTTTTTTCTACTTTAAATGACAAGTGGTTTTTTATGTGAATACATGTAAGAAAAGTTGTTTAGCTGTAACAAATTCATAGTTTTACTATTTAATGCACAGTGAACAAGCGAAAAATAATAATAATAAAAAAATAATACTAAAAGTACACGAGTGTTTCGTTTCAGTCATGGTATTCAAATTTATGACACGTAACAACAGTAGCTGTGACAGATTAATCTATATACTTACATATCGTTAAGTATATATGTGTACATACATCTAGTTATTTACTTACATTTACTTGAGGTGTCACAAATTAGCAAAATAAAATGACATTTTAAAATATGTAACCAATTGGTTGGTTCAAGTATAAAATAAGCAAATACTTTGTATGAAATTTATAAGTGAAATTTTTTCCTGACTTATGGATACGTTGGGAGTGGTGTTTAAGAATATTTTTTTTGTTCTTTTCAAAAACGTTATTGTCCCCAATAAGTCAAAATTGCAATTTCAATGAAACCGATATGACAAAATAATATAAGACTCAATTATCGTTTAATATAATAGAAATTTTCCCCTAGATCTAAAACTTTTGAAAATGTTCTTAAATGAAGTTAAAAGATAACTGGAATTGGAAAAGATATGTATCTTGTATAGAGTGTGTCTATACTCCAAACTATAATCTGTCTTAAGTATAGACTAAGTATAGTAAATCTATCGTCTAGATTATGGTCTCTTTATTCTGCCTATAGTCAAGACTATAATTCTCTCTATTCTGTCTATAGTCAAGACTATAGTCTCTTTATTCTATCTACAGTCTAGACTAAACATTGACTATAGACCATAGTCTAAGCTAAAGTAACTCGAAAGTCCACTAAGACAAGATTACCATAAGACTATGACAAGATTATGACAGTACTATGACAAGACTATGACAAGACTATGATAATACTATGATAATATGTTGTCAAGATTATGAATAGACTATGACAAGGCTATGACAATTCTATGTCAAGATTATGAATAGACTATGACTAGACTATGACTAGACTATGACTAGACTATGACTAGACTATGACTAGACTATGACTAGACTATGACTAGACTATGACTAGACTATGACTAGACTATGACTAGACTATGACTAGACTATGACTAGACTATGACTAGACTATGACTAGACTATGACTAGACTATGACTAGACTATGACTAGACTATGACTAGACTATGACTAGACTATGACTAGACTATGACTAGACTATGACTAGTTCAGCCTATAGTCTGCCTAAAGTCTGTCTATGTTCCACGCTGTAGTCCCTCTTAAGATCTTAACCTCAGGAAACTTTAAATTTTTAATATTATCTTTTTAATTCGTTGTAGTATTTTTTTAATTTTATATCCAAATGACTACAACGAATATTAAGTTGCCTGTTTTCAATTTATGCCTTAATAACGTAACAAAATTTGCCATCACTTCGATGCCATGTAAATCATGTCATATCATTATAGCGAAATATTTAAAAAATACCAACCCAAGTAATAACAACATCTTGCTAACATAAATTATAATAACGTATATTTTCATCATTAGACTAAACTAAATTATTTAAATTGAATACAAGACAACAATATTCAAGTAAATATCAACAGCAACAACAACATAATGTTCACTCAAACATCGTCATATTAAATGAAAGAACATTAAAAATCAAATTACTTAATAATATACTTAACTTGCAACAAAAACAACAACAACAACAACAAATCATATACATACTTACATACTCATACGTTATTATATATTTAGTGGCATATAGAACAGTTGTTATTTAAGCAGCATATGTGTGTTTACGATGCAACATGTTGGTATTATAAAGACTGATGATAAAAAACATTTAAAATAAATGGAAAAAATTTACATGATTAGTTTATTTTGCTCAAGCTTCACTCCATGCTACGCCATCATAATAGTATTAAGTGAATTTAAATTGTAAGATTGTGTGTATCATGTGCTGAAGTTATAAAATTTCAATTTAAATTCACACTTAAATTTTATAGTTTCCATAATTCTACCCTTTAAAGGAGGCGAATAGTTAGATTGACTGACTGACTCAGCATGTTGTTTTCTACTTAAAAGCCAAAAACCTTTTGATGATCTATTAACATGAAATTTATGCGAAAATTGGTACTTATTTAGTTGTGTTTTTATAACAATTTTATTTCTTTAATTATTTAATTTAGTTTTATGACTAAAAGAAAACAAAATAAGCAGAATTATGTTTTTTGTTGTAGTAATTTAAAAAAAGTGCTAAAAGAAGGTATACATCATATATGAGTTATAATTATGATTTTATTCAAGAGCAGATATGTCCTCGAGGTGTTATGGAGTTACATTTACTCTGGGTAATTGCAGGGTACAGAAATTAATTACTTTTGATTTGCAGTAACAAACTTAAGAATACGACTAGTTCTAGATTAAATAAAAAGAAGTACTAGTGCATTTCTATGTTAGTTCTAGTTCAGTTCTAGTTCAGTTCTAGTTCAGTTCTAGTTCAGTTCTAGTTCAGTTCTAGTTCAGTTCTAGTTCAGTTCTAGTTCAGTTCTAGTTC
>NC_060950.1:61872925-61874581 GCF_022045245.1 Lucilia cuprina | reverse complement strand
AACTAGAACTGAACTAGAACTGAACTAGAACTGAACTAGAACTGAACTAGAACTGAACTAGAACTGAACTAGAACTAAACTAGAACTGAACTAGAACTGAACTGGAACAGAACTAGAAAAGAACTAGAACTGAACTCTAATTAAAATAAATAAATCAATTCATACAATTAAAGTTCTGATCTCAAAAAAGGCATGCAATTACTTTTGAATTTGCTACAAAAAGAGGAGAATTATTGAAGTTCAAAATCAAAAGCTCTTAGTTAAGATGAATGATTTGTTTACATCTGTATTGTATGCACACAGCAAACTCAAATTCAAATACAAATACAGCATGTCCAAATATCAACTACAAATGTGGCACTATGTATTGTATGACAATGACCATGGTGGCTACTACTGCTTCTAACGCTCTTGTTTCTGTTGGTTGATAAATACTATTGAAATATTCCTAACTACAGACGATTGGTAGTGGCAATGATTATTTTGAAATTTCTAATACATGCACATTGATTTCAAAATATTTTATGAATGTTTAAAATCTCCTATATCTACTTTCCAAAGCAGACATACTTGAATTGCTTAATTCTAGACAACATTTTTGTTGATTGAAATAGTTTCAATTCAAACATATTTCAAAGTATACAATTTTGAGATTATTTATGATTAAATGCAGTTGAGGTAATAAATTGCTGTAAATATTAAGTAGCAAATACATACGTGGTACTTAGATACCATAAACAGTGTCTAACAAAATATATAAAGTTTTTAATATTTGTTTTTCTGTTCTATCGATAACTTGTTTATGTGAATTTAATTTGTGTTCTAGTGCTTTATTTTGTATGTTATATAAATTTACAATTTAAATATGTATACCGTAAATGAAATGTAATTAATTTAATGCAATTTCTTGTTATCAATAAATATCTGTTTGATTTTCATAAATAGTTGTAGATTTATTAACATAATTTAATTTCCTTATGCTCGTAAGTACAGTTAAACTTTTCAATAATCATGTTCAATAAATATGTATTTAGTTATTTACATATGATGAAATTTTGAATTGATTTAATATCTTAATTTACATTTGCATAAACTTATTAATATACAGAAATTATTAGAAATGCAATATAACATTAATTAAATAGTTATTAAATATTCATTAATACTAAATCCATAAAAACACAAATCAAATACATGTTATTTTATCATATTACTTATACCTTCAAATATATCATACAAATTAAACATACATTTTTGACAATATCTAATAACCGGAATAGAGCAATATAGGACCGAGTTTATCAACGGATACGTAATATACATATATTCAACAATAGATAAATATTAATCATACGTGGCGTGTCTCCACATAAACAAACAAAATGTTTTTCTCGGCATTGGAACGGAACCTGAAAAGTTGTAGATCTTACTTTAACAACGGATAAGATATATTTATTGAACAATAGATCAATATTACTTATACGCGCTGTATCTGCACGGCCACAGTGTAAAACAAATATATATAAACTAGAACTGAACTAGAACTGTACTAGAACTGAACTAGAACTAAACTTGAACTGAACTAGAACTGAACTAGAACTGAACTAGAACTGAACTAGAACTGAACTAGAACTGAACTAGAACTGAACTAGAACT
>NC_060950.1:61869477-61872825 GCF_022045245.1 Lucilia cuprina | reverse complement strand
AGACTAGACTATAGACTAGACTATAGACTAGACTATAGACTAGACTATACACTAAACTATAGACTAGACTATAGACTAGACTATAGACTAGACTATAGACTAGACTATGATTAGTTAGTTAGTTAGTTATTAAGTTAATAATGTTTTCGAAACTTGTAGATTTTGTGACAATAAAACTCTTTCTCACAAACCCCTAAATTAATCTCCCAATCTACTAAAATTAACATATTAATTATGGCTTCTTTTTAACATATAAAATACCCACAAACTACAAATAGTAACGCAAATTTTAGCTGTCGAGATATAAACAAACATGAAAACAACACAAGTAATAAACATGACTATAAAATCAAACAATTTATTAGATTTTGTAGTTTTAAAACAATCATCGAAAATCCAAAAATAAACTACGCACACTTTAACACAGTCAAATAATAACAAATCAAACAACCAACCGCCTGACGAAAACAAATACATGCATAGAGTAAAATTCCAAATAGATTTTTATATTTTTGATTGCTAATGAAGTATATTATAAAATTTTATGACTGCTATAAAATATTGTATTTAAATGTTCATCTGCAAATCTGAAACAAAAAAAAAAGATTCAAAAATATTTCTAGCAAAACCATCGATATTTATGATTATAACGATTATAGCTATTTTGCATTTTAGCTTTATAAATATATAATTTCAAATGGAAATTAACAAACGGAAAATTTTGTTGATGGCCATATCATAAATTCAAAGTAATCATATTAAAACATGATTTGATGATTGTTTTGTAATGAATACTTGTACTGCTACTACACAAGTATTTGGAAATTAGGCAAAATTTTTCAAAAATCATAATATGTGAAATAATTTTCATTTTATATGGTTATTGATTTTATATTGCATTATGACAATTACAACATGACATTATGGTAAAATAATTGACTGACACAAATTGTCATGATAGGCATAACGTTAGATGGTTATGGGTTATAAACCTTCTACACAGTGTTTTTAAATACACACTCAAAAGTGGTTGCCTAAAAGTATGCAATAGAAATAACAGAAAATATAATTTTAACATTTCTATATGAATATTTTTCCATAAATATTTTTGATATATGACTTATCGTTAAATGCCAATTATAGAAAACTTTTCGAAATCAATTCACACAAGCAATAGGTTTAGATTATTAAATAAACCGAATGAAATAAATCATGTGACATAAACAAACACGCTAATTAAAGCGACCAGCGCAAAATAAGCTTTAACTAAAACATAAACAAAACGGATCCAATACATCATGTCTCGACATTAAACGATTTTCAAAAAAATATTACACTGCAGTGAATAAAGAGTAGAGAGGTGATCAGTAACAACGGACATGTTTTACTAGAGATGGTTTGGTACAAAAAAAGGGGAGGAAATTTAGCTCCGAGAATAGCGGGTATGAAGCTGAACTAAAACTGAACTAGAACTGAACTAGAACTGAACTGAACTAGAACTGAACTAGAACTGAACTTGAACTAGAACTGAACTAGAACTGAACTAGAACTGAACTAGAACTGAACTAGAACTGAACTAGAACTGAACTAGAACTGAACTAGAACTGAACTAGAACTGAACTAGAACTAAACTAGAACTGAACTAGAACTGAACTAGAACTGAACTAGAACTGAACTAGAACTGAACTAGAACTAGAACTGAACTAGATCTGAACTAGAACCAGAACTGAACTAGAACGGAACTGAAGAAATATAATCAAAACTATATTCAAAAACTATATTCAAGACCCTGGTAAATACTATGTACAAGACTAAAGTTATAACTATCGGCAATACCATAATAAAGACTCCATAAAGTCATCTCTATAGTAAAGACTAGTCAATATTCATTAGCGTAGTTAATTATGGTACCAAAGGTATGATAATTTCGTACTTTTTGGAAATTGCTTCAAAATTTATTTATCTTAAATATTATTTTCAAAACAAAATGCTTTAACTTATCATTTACACATAATAATTTAAAAAACTGACTATAGTAAAACAGCTGGCTAATTGTTTTTTTTTTCACATATTTTCTTCAATAGTTTGGTGACCAAAAAACTGTTTATATAGCTCCCTAAAAACGAAACAGAACCACAAAAAAATACATAAACTCTAAAATGAACATAATTTATTTAATCTCATTGCAATGTTACATGAAATAGCGCCTTCGGACAAACAACCATAAAAATGTTGACATAAATTCAATTTGATTTATGATTGCATTTAAAACGCAATAAATGCACAATGCAACATAAAGAGAGATTAAAGTCTAAAACCAATAAGAAAAATATAAAATGGACATGAACGGAAGGAGAGACGGACAGACGGATCAGCGGCTAGTCTGTCTGCAGCAAAAAGAAAAACCAAAAACAAGAAAGAATTGGCCTGTAGAAAAGAGTTAATGTACAATTTTGGACAGTTACTGTGGTCACACATAAAACAACCATGTCAGAGAGTTATAAGAAATACTACTTTATACTGTTGTTGTTATTGTTGCCGGTTGTTTGGTAAGTGACATGACACAGACATCGTGCAATGCATATAAGTGAAAATGTTGCATGCAGCAGTTGTCATGATATAATATGAATGTTCCTATTAAAATGCTGTTTATTTGTTTCTTTGTTTGTTTTTTTTTTTTTCACGAGTTACTACACTGAGGCAGTAAATATTGTTGTAGTTTCAGTTGTAAGTTGATGTTGTTGCTATTACTTTAGCTGCTTCAACTACTACTGCTGTTCATGCTCATATTGCTGTAGCCTTGAGTCATTCATCTTTTAAGTGATTTAAGTGAAACGTCGAAAGATGCAACAACCATAAACAAGCGGCAATAGTTTAATTTCCAAAAAGATCACATCGCCAGGCAAGGATTTATTTAAACATGTACACACTTATTTCATTTCTTGAAATGCCCACTTTTATTAAATCCTAAAAACGCCCGTTGTTGTTTTGTTGAAGTAGTGCTGGAATATCACTTAAACAGCGCCATCACATTCATACAACTATGAACACATTTTGGACGTTTCGTTATTCCACCTTCTTTTTTTGCTACGTAGTTTGTTCCAAGCTGTTAAGCAAACATGAATTAGCACCGTTGTTGCGTGGTTAAGTGCTTCACTTTCTTTAAAATGAGAAAAAATTTAACTTGTCAAAAGAGTAATGTATAGTGGTTGTAGAAGACAGTTGAAAGTCTCCTATTCAATCTAGAACTGAACTAGAACTGAAATAGAACTGAACTAGAACTGAACTAGAACTGAACTAGAACTGAACTAGAACTGAACTAGAACTGAACTAGAACTGAACTAGAAC
>NC_060950.1:61865508-61869377 GCF_022045245.1 Lucilia cuprina | reverse complement strand
TCATAGTCTAGTCATAGTCTAGTCATAGTCTAGTCATAGTCTAGTCATAGTCTAGTCATAGTCTAGTCATAGTCTAGTCATAGTCTTGTCATAGTCTAGTCATAGTCTTGTCATAGTCTAGTCATAGTAAAATGAATTTAACTTAACTTTTTTTTGCAGATTAACATTTACTTTATTTATTTAATTTGTTTAGTACACCACATTATTTAAAACGGTTTCTTATACACCTGCTCCGATTTATCTGCCAACTCCAAAGTTGTAATGATACATCTTAATTTCTATTGTTGTCGTACGTTCATCATCAGCATTTGCCAAGAGAAATAGCTGCAGGGCTACCATTGCATAATATAAGATTTTCATATTTAAATTTATGTTATTCTCAACAAAAGCAAACTTACTGACTCAATGTTGGAAAGCTAGACTGCTGCTGTTTATATACAGTTGCTGCAATTCAATACAATAAAGTTTGAAGAAAATGTCAATTTTATGTAGGAAACTGTGAAAAATTACCACAATTAATCAATTGGTTAACGTATTTAAATAATTTTTAATTGAAAAAGTTACAAATAATATAATTAGATTTCGTTTGTTTTTGAATATTTTTTTTTTTTTTTTTTTGCTTGAAATAAGTTTAAGTTTTAGGTACAAAAATAGCTTGAAAATAATTTATGAGGATTATGCTTTCCCCCTCAAGGAAATACTTCAAAACTCATTACATTCGGGAAAAACTTATTTAAATTCATTTTAAATATATACACCACTTGGCTTACTGCTGTGTTTCCAAGGGGGCATCCCCTTGCTCACAATTCTCAATTAACTTCTATTCCTGCTTTATTTAAGTTAGTTTATGTCTTTAAATCTAAAAATAAAACCCAACGCTTTTACCATTTTAACATATATTTTAATTTGATTGACGCATTAAATTTTTTTTTTAAAAGTTTTGATTTCAAAATATACATAAATTTCAAAAATGTATTAATGTTTTCTATACAAAATCAAATCTAATTATAGTCTTTTGTTTTCGTAAAATTGAGTTTTTATTGACGTATAATTAAAATAAGATATTTATGACTTTGTTGATTTAAGATTGATTTTATAATAATAAAATATTGATTTGTTAATTAATTTTAAGACACATATCAGGGGCATTCGAAAAAACTGTTTATGGATTTCGTTTTTGGAGCATAAAGATTTATGAGCTAAAATAAAATTTTATTACAATTTAGGTGGGGTTTTTTATTTTTAACTCTTATACCTATAAAATAAATTTAAATAATGAAATTTGAAAAAGATTTAGATAACGTCTAACCTTTCCTATAATGCTGTATGATCCATAGCCTTTCTTACAATCCAGTAAAATTCACATCCTTTAGCTTTAGAATTTAGTGTTATTAGTCTGTAAATAAACAATAACTAGACTATGACTAGACTATGACTAGAACATAGACTAGACTATAGACTAGACTATAGACTAGACTATAGACTAGACTATAGACTAGACTATAGGCTAGACTATAGACTAGACTATAGACTAGACTATATACTAGACTATAGACTAGACTATAGACTAGACTATAGACTAGACTATAGACTAGACTATAGACTAGACTATAGACTAGACTATAGACTAGACTATAGACTAGACTATAGACTAGACCATAGACTAGACTATAGACTATACTATAGACAAGACTATAAAACAAACTATAGACTATACTGTAGAATAGACTATAGACTAGACTATAGAATAGACTATAAAATAGACTATAGACGAGAAAAAATTATACACCCGACTATAGACTAGGCTATAGACTAGACTGTAGACCAGATTATACACTACACTATAGACTAGACTATAGACTAGACTATAGACTAGACTATAGACTAGACTATAGACTAGACTATAGACTAGACTATAGAATAGACTATAAAATATACTATAGACTAGGCTATAGAGTAGACTATAAAATATACTATAGACTAGACTATAGACTAGACTATAGACTAGACTATAGACTAGACTATAGACTACATTATAGACTAGACTATAGACTAGACTATAGAATAGGCTATAGATTAGATTATAGACTAGACTATTGACTAGACTAGAGACTAGCCTAGACTATAGACTAGATTATAGTTTAGAAACTAGTCAAGAATATAGACTAGACTATAGACACTAGACTATAGATTATATTATATACTAGACTATAAACTAGACTATAGATTACACTATAGACTAGACTGTAGCCTATACTGTAGACTGGACTATAGACGATACTATAGTCTGTAGATATACAGCTTTGTGTTCTCATAAGTCCATCGGTTGTGACGACGTTGATTTCCGGAAATTCATCATCAATTTAATGCCTTGAATTACTAACAAGCCTCTTATTCTCGACGTAGAGTGCAAAAAATATTATAGACAATTTTAATAGCTGCATTTTTAAACCGTAAAACACACACAAATTTTTATTTATTTTCTAGAATTTACAGATTTTTTTCTTTTTGGTTTCATTCTCGTTTTTGTATGTTAATTTATTATAAACAATATTTGTGTTAAACTTAGCACATTGTATATAATTAAACTACATAAATCAATCATTGTGCAGCCAACATGTTTTTTGTCATAAATTAAAAATAAAATTGTATACATTATTATTGCTATTTTTTTACGAACAGTGAGTGCATTACTATTTCTGACAATACAACAAGTAAGGGGAAACTTCATCAAGTTAACATTCCCTGGGAGAAATTTTAATGACAATTAACGTTGCTTACTATGCGCTTCTCACAATATCAAGTACTAGGAAATGTTATGTTTTTTTGTTTGAAAAGGGAGTAAATTATTTGCAAACATATTATATCACAATTAAAGTGTTATAGGAAAATTGTAGAAACTATTTCCTTTCCCTCTGTAGTCGTGTATATTTTCAGCAAAACTATACTTAAGACAAGAAGACTACAAAAAACAACATTTTTTAGCTAAATGACATAAAAAATTAACTTAACATTATTACACTTTAGACGGGTAATATGCAACACAACAACTAAATGACTACAACTGACTTCACGTCCGTCCTATCTTCGGCCTCTCTCAATCTGTGTACAAGCGCGTAAGTAAGTATTTGCAGCGAAGCATGCAGTGTTGTATTTACTTTAAACCATTATTCAACTGTTTATTGACATTTTATGCGTAAATTAACTTAAGCGTCAAAACTTACACACACTCCTGTCCGTCCGTTCTCTTTGCTTGTCTGTCGTTATGCATGAATGTTTGTTTGTTGTTGACGGGCTTCATACTATATGCCTGTCATATGAAATGTGCTGTCAAACTGATTTATTTTGATTTTAGCGTTATAAAACTTAAATGCATGTTGCAAGTTTTTTTTGTTTTGTTAGCTATTCGTTTTAAAATTTATTTATAAGAAATGACAGTAAACATTAAACGCTTTATTTTTGTTGGCATGATTAATGTTTGAACATATCGCTTGGAAATTTTTAATGCATTTTTAAAATATCGAAAGATAATGGAGAAGTAACTATTCTCTTTTTAAAAGAATTGCATAAAATATGATCAGGTTATACTAACTAACTAACTAACTAACTAACTAACTAACTAACTAACTAACTAACTAACTAACTAACTAACTAACTAACTAACTAACTAACTAACTAAATAACTAACTAACTAACTAACTAACTAACTAACTAACTAACTAACTAACTAACTTATCATAGTCTTGTCATAGTCTAGTCAGATTCTAGTCATAGT
Source organism: Lucilia cuprina (assembly GCF_022045245.1). Taxonomy (NCBI): domain Eukaryota; kingdom Metazoa; phylum Arthropoda; class Insecta; order Diptera; family Calliphoridae; genus Lucilia; species Lucilia cuprina. Next base: position 61,865,602 of record NC_060950.1, on the reverse strand, counting down.
CTAGTCATAGTCTAGTCATAGTCTAGTCATAGTCTAGTCATAGTCTAGTCATAGTCTAGTCATAGTCTAGTCATAGTCTAGTCATAGTCTAGTC
>NC_060950.1:61859307-61865408 GCF_022045245.1 Lucilia cuprina | reverse complement strand
GTCTTCCAAATACAAAGGGCTTATGCCGAGTGTATTTGCAATGCAAAAGAACCACAGCCAACACTAAAGCCACCACATCGCGGCAAGATTGTTATCCAGGTGGTGGAATTATAAATTATACTTTTTGACATTATCATCGTCATCAAAGTTTATTGCTGAATCTATTTATTATTTTATAATTATTTTATATTAGTTTTTTTTACCAAAATTTACGTAAAACTAAAACCATAAATTAAAAAAAAAATATATATTTATAAAAAAATATTTGTCTGAAAATCTAACCAAATAAAATAAATTAAATTTTTATTATACTGACATGAAGGTTAAACACGAAATACATATTTTAATATATATTTTTTTGACTTTTTTTTGGTTATTGTGAAAATGAAAATTGTATGCAAATAAATAAACAATATTAATTTTATGCTAATCATAAAATGACATGAATGAATTTAATATATTTTTCAACAAACAAATAAACGTTAATAATTTTATATATTTTTTTTATATAAATAAACAGCTTTTGATGTTGATTTTTATATTTGTTTTTTAGGGCAATTAAATAAATCATAATGACAGGTTTAAAGAAAACAAGTAAGAGTGCTATATTCGGCTGTGCCGAATCTTATATACCCTTCACCATAGTGTATTTTAAACATAATTGATCTTACAGTTTAGTTAATAAAAACATTAAAAAAATTTGAGTCGATTTAAGCCGAATGTTTCGGCGGCGGCTCAAGCAACTAAATACAGTTCGGCGGCGGCTAAGCTCCGACTCGAAGCCGGTCGACTTCGACCTCTGATTCATTGCTGGTAAACATTGACGAGACGTAGATTTTGTTTTTGTTTATCGTAAAAAAATTGTTTTAAAAAGCACTTGGAAAAAATTTGTGTTAGTTTTAAATTTCAAACTTACATTATTCGCATAAAAATTATTGTACAATAACTCACAATCTACTCTCATATAATTGAAAACGTTTTAAATACTTTTTTCTATTCATCAAAAAATATATTTGCAAAACAAAAGGGAAAATTATTTTATTTTAACAAAAAATGCAAAACATATTTTTTTGCTGTGTATTCTTTGTATATTTGAATTCCAAACATACGAAAAACTACACAGTTGAATAAAACCAAATACAACTACACACACGTGTACATCTTTTTCTATGTACAGTGTTTTTAGTGTTTTTGTTTCTTTTTTAACAATTTTTTGATGAAATTTTCAGAGGTTGTTTCGGATTTTTGCTCATATCTCCGTTATTTACCGACCGATTTTGCTGATTTTAAATAGCGATCTTCTCGAAAGCATGTCTAATAGAATTATTGAAGATTCAGACATCGCCGATATCTGGGGTCCTCTAAAAACTGATTTCAACAGACAGACAGACGGACAGACAGACAGACAGACGGACAGACAGACAGACAGACGGACATGGCTTAATCGACTCCGCTATCTATAAGGATCAAGAATATATATACTTTATAGGGTCGGAAAATTATATTATAGAAATTACAAACGGAATGACAAACTTATATATACCCTTCTCACGAAAGTGAAGGGTATAAAAATAAAATAAAATTTAAAACGGAAATAGTCAAAATGGCGAAAATATTTATGGACATAATGACATATTCCAGTACCCTACACATCAGAATATTAATGAATCGTTTTAAATGTAACAAAACTACCCCAGACAGAAATAAATCTGAAAAAATTTATTAAAAATTTCAAAATTTGTTAATGCTGCATGTTTACCAGAGAAAGAGAGGTCTTATGCGAAGAGCGTAGTGCTAACGGTAAAGAGAAAATTGTGTCTCAACTATCAGAGAAATCACTGAAGAAACTTCAGATGTCCTGTTTAAGGCGAAAACTAACTTATCGAAAACTTAATTGGTTTTCTTTACTTGAAGCAGCAGGGTTAAGAATATCAATCATCTGAAATTACACAGCATTAACTGAGGGAAATCCAGGTATTTAAGGACCTTCTCTGATAGCAAATTATTTTGAATTAATACACTGAAAGAACTGCCTAAATCTCAACTATACATAAACGAACACGCTTAAAAAGAATTGTTATTATATATTTAACGATGAGAGGAAATTTAGGAAACATATGTCTGATTTCGCATAGTTTAGCATCCAACATACTGTCTTATATTCTCAGAAGTTTCGAAATGAAATCCTAAGTTTTATGAAATTTCGCAACGTCATGTTGTTTTCCTTTCTGTGTGGAAGGCATCATAAACTATGGACCAGACATTAATCCTTAGCGGCATGAATCGGCAAATATGACGTACCTAGGGAAACTATCACGAGGACGCAGTTCCTAAAGTTTCTTAGTAAAAACAGAGGTAAGGTTTAGTTTGTAAGTTAGTTTGTTATTTAGTTTGTAAGTTAGTTAATTAGTTAGTTAGATAGTTAGTTAGTTAGTTAGTTAGTTAGTTAGTTAGTTAGTTAGTTATTTAGTTAGTTAGTTAGTTAGTTAGTTAGTTAGTTAGTTAGTTAGTTAGTTAGTTAGTTAGTTAGTTAGTTAGTTAGTTAGTTAGTTAGTTAGTTAGCTAGTTAGTTAGTTAGTTACATAGTTCGTTAGTCTGTTAGTTATTAAGTCAGTCAGTTAGTTAGTTAGTAAGTTATTTAGTTGGTTATTCAGTCAGTTAGTTAGTAAGTTACTTCGTTAGTTAGTAAGTTAGTTATTAAGTCAGTCAGTTATTTAGTTAGTTACTTAGTTCATTAGTCAGTCAGTCAGTAAGTTAATTAATTAGTTAGTTAGTTAGTTAGTTAGTTAGTTAGTTAATTAGTTAGTTAGTTAGTTAGTTAGTTAGTTAGTTAGTTAGTTAGTTAGTTAGTTAGTTAGTTAGTTAGTAAGTTAGTTAGTTAGTTAGTTAGTTAGTTAGTTAGTTAGTTAGTTAGTTAGTAAGTTAGTTAGTTAGTTAGGTAGGTAGTTAGTTAGTTAATTTGTTTGTTAGTTAGTTAGTTAGTTAGTTAGTTAGTTAGTTACTTAGTTAGTTACTTAGTTAGTTACTTAGTTAGTTACTTAGTTAGTTACTTAGTTAGTTACTTTGTTAGTTACTTAGTTAGTTACTTAGTTAGTTAGTTAGTTAGTTACTTAGTTAGTTACTTAGTTAGTTAGTTAGTTAGTTACTTAGTTAGTTAGTTAGTTAGTTAATTAGTTAGTTAATTAGTTAGTTAGTTAGTTAGTTAGTTAGTTAGTTAGTTAGTTAGTTAGTTAGTTAGTTAGTTAGTTAGTTAGTTACTAAGTTAGTTAGTTACTAAGTTAGTTAGTTACTAAGTTAGTTAGTTAGTTAGTTAGTTAGTTAGTTAGTTAGTTAGTTAGTTAGTTAGTTAGTTAGTTAGCTAGTTAGTTAAGTTGGTTCGGTTCGGACCTTGTTGAGTTTTCTTAAGTTGCTTGGGTTGTGCTGAATTAGTTGGTTGAGTTCCTTGAGCTTGTTGAGCCGCTTAGCTTAATTGCATTTGTTGTGTTCGTTAAGTTTGCTGATTTTGCATTGAGTCGGTTGATTTTGATAAATTTGTTGTTCTTGGAAGTTGCTTAACTTTGTTGAGTTGCTTGAGTTTTTTTGTAGGTTGAGTATGCAGAGTTTTAGGAGTTGCATAAGTTTGTTGAGTTTTCTTGATTTATTTGAGTTGCTAGTATTAGTTTAGTTGCATAGTTTGTTGCTAAACTTTGTTGAGTTGCATGAGTTTGTTGAGTTGATTAAATTGCTTTGTGTTGGTTGACGTTGTTGAGTGGGTTGTGTTGCATGAGTTTGTTGAGTTGATTAAATTGCTTTGTGTTGGTTGAACTGGTAGAGTTTGTTGAGCTGCTACAGTTGTTTGTGCTTGCTGTGTTGGTAGAATTTGTTGCATTTATTGTTTGAGTTTGCTGATTCATCGGATCCAAGTGGGTCATCCTATTTCTTCTTAAATATGTATATAAAAACGAATCTTACTTCAGTGAAAGTGTTCATTGTTTATTCCCCCAAAGTATGATTCCAACTCTAAAAATCGTATAATTATATACACAGTAGCATGCAACCAAGTCGCCATTCACAATGCTGAATAACTTCCAAAAAGTTTTTTATTTTAATTTATTTATTTTAATTAAGTAAGTAAACAAAATAAATTATGTTACATTTTTAAATACGTTGGTTTTTTTTTTTTTTGTGGCCACCACTATTTTGCGTGAGTGTGTCTCTCACTCGGTGATGGGCATGAATTATGTAAATTTCATAATGTAGTGTGTTTTTAAGTTTTTAATAGAAGCGATAAAATCCATTAAAAAGCTTTTATAAAAATTTTCATAACATATAAATAAATGGTATAATAAAAATTAAACTTAATATTATATTCACAGTGAACTATAAATGTTTTAAATTAATTTACCAAAAAATTATTTTTTTTTTCTGTTTGTTTTATAAATGAAAATTTAAGTTTTACACAGAAAGAGGCAGGCATGATCATGTTAAGGTAAACAACACCATTTATAAGATGTTGACCGTCTGCTGTATAATTTATAGTTTAAATTATGTTAAATTTTTGGGATTTAATTTTGCTTTACATGAGAAACTATTAATGGCAGATATTTTATGTTAAATGTCATGTTTATCTTAAGAGGTGTTTACAAAAATTGTTTATTAATTTCAGTGTCGTAGAGGTATCATAATGTACAGTGGTTTAGAAATTGTTTTATATGGAAATTTATTCAGTAGGTTTTGAATTGATTTAGAAAAACTAAAATTTCTTTAATTTTTATATTAAAGTAAAAACGATCAACGAAAACACAATAAACTCTATACCAAAACAAATAGATGATCTCATAGTTAATTCCCTTAAAACAAAAGAATTATTAACAATTGCAATAAATTTTATTTGATATTTTTTTTCCTGTTGACAAGCTAATTCATTTTCAATATATTGTTCATTGTAATACACACCTTATTTTGTTGTAGTTGTTGTTTTTGTTAATAAATAAATAATTTTGTTTTTTTTTTTATTTATTTAACACCCACCTGAAACCCATACAAAATAAGAAACATCATCAACAAAACAAAAACCCCAAACAAATGACAATGGTAACACAACATCATTTAAAATTTAACTTTTTAATATTTTCTATATATTTTGACAGTTTATACAAAATTTATGTGTCTATTGTTTAGAAAAGTAATAAATTTATGAAAAAATATAAATAACTGTCATTTTGACAACACCCCATTGACACTTTTTTTCTTTCGTTGTTGCCAAAATAATGTTTTAACGAAATCTTCTGAATTTATATGTGTGAAACAGAAATCGAAACCATAGCAACTTGGAAACGGGTGGAAATAAGAGAGGTTTCCTGCCCAAAAGTTGAAAATAAGCAAATCTATGATGTTTTTTTGCATAACAAATGATCAAACATCAAATATGGTATTTTAACATAAATAAATAATAATCATCGTTTATTTTTTTCGTTTCTGTCTATATGTTTTCCAACATTGACTGTACATTCTCTAGAGCGTATCTATAATCAGAGTGTCAAATATTTGTATGATTTATTTGTTGCTGTGCTGCTGAACAAATACTACAGAAATATGTATTGTAATGCCAACATACCGTTTAGTTTGCATGGATGTATTACGCTTAAAATTGGAAATACAACACTGAAATCATAGAACTGACGTAGGTAGAGTGAGAAGTTTTGGCTGTTAGAGAAGTCAGCATGTGGATAAAATAAACGACATAAAAACGGAACTAGCTAAATTAGAGTAGCGTAGTCAAGACTAAACTAGACTAGAATATAATAGACTAGACTATGACTTGACTATGGCAAGAATGTGACTAGACTTTGACCAGACAATGACCAGATCATGGCTAGACCCGACTAGACTCAAATAGACGCGACTAGACTAGCCTAGAATGGACTAGTCTAGACTAGACAAGACTAAACTAGACTCGACTAGACTAAACTCGACATGACGAACTAGACTCAACTAGACTAAGAGTAGAATAAGACTAGACTATGTCTAGACTATGACTAGACTATGACTAGACTATGACTAGACTATGACTAGACTATGACTAGACTATGACTAGACTATGACTAGACTATGACTAGACT
>NC_060950.1:61856666-61859207 GCF_022045245.1 Lucilia cuprina | reverse complement strand
TAGTCTAGTCTATAGTCTAGTCTATAGTCTAGTCTATAGTCTAGTCTATAGTCTAGTCTATAGTCTAGTCCATAGTCTAGTCTATAGTCAAGTCTATAGTCTAGTCTAGAATCTAGTCTAGAATCTAGTCTAGAATCTAGTCTATAGTCTAGTCTATAGTCTGGTCTATAGTCTAGTTTATAGTCTAGCCTGTAGTTATTATCTAGTCTATAGTCTAGTCTATATTCTTGTCTAGTGTATAGTCTAGTCTATAGTCTGGTGTATAATTTTTTCTCCTGTCTAGTCTATAGTGTAGTCTATAGTCTAGTATGTAGTCTTGTCTTAAGGCTAGACCTTAATCTAGTCCATAGTAAAGTCTGTAGTATCGCCTTTAGCGTATTCCATAGTCTAGTCAAGTCTATTCTACTATAGTCTTGTCTATAATATAGTATATAGTCTAGTCTATAGCATAGTCTATGGTATATTCTATGGTCTATGGTTAGTCTTTCGTTCCACTTATGTATGTGATTCTCTACCAGAATCAACTGTGATCCATAGGAGTAATCCCAGACAACTTTGCTTACAATACCCCAAACCAAAATCTTTTCTACGGAGCTTTTCGCTAGGATCCAAATGGAATAAATTTGGATTTTTCGCTTTTAAACTGCAAACTCTCGATTAGTGATATACTGCACGAGCTTGTGCTAACTGATACTGGAGTAGATTGGTGAAAACTATGCATTTGTCGTAGGACAATTTCATGCAAAATCTAACGAATCTGTCCTAGGCTGATATCCGAAAGATAGAATTCTTTGTTCTCAAGGCAGTTGTGACAAACCGGTTTTGCAAGGAATCTAATCGCTTTCTGATCGCTTTCTCTTTTACGGGTATCTCAACAGGATCAGAGATATGGACCCAAATAAGTGCCTAGTGTTATAAAAATATGATGTTATCAAGCATGTCTGTGTTTAAGTTTATTTGAGCTGATCTGTAGGGTATACCAAGCAATCACTATATATTCTAAACATTTGTAAACATTCAATCATTCCACATTATTTTGACGTTATATTACAAATCTATCAATAATATTAAGAAAGGTGTCACCATTTTTAGGCCAATGTTTATATTATTTATTTAGATATATTATTTTTTCCAATAAATAACATTTATATGCTAATCATAATTGCTTTTAGTCTAGTTTTAAACATAACTGACGTTTAATTTGTATAAGTGTGTGTGTACATTTAAACATGATTTGCTATAATACTTAATTATAGGTTATTTATGGTAACACTTTGAAATTTAAGCGATTTTTTACGCCATATTTTTTTTGTATATTTATTTTGTTCGAAAATAATTTAAACTAAATTGTATTTCGCATGTTGTTAAGTTTGTGTTTTTTTTTCTCTGTTTTTGACAATTTAATAGCTGTAATTAAATTGAATTTGTTGTGATTAAATACGAAATTGTTTTACACATATTTTAACAGGTGAATATTGTTTTTTTGCCGTTAAAATTGCCTTAAGGCATATGGGGTGTTTAATTTATTGAACATTTTGTTACAAAAAACAATAGTTTAATTTTAGTATTTGTTGTTGTTTATGAATTTTCTACATTTCCATCTCTGCCTTAAAGCACTTGTCTGTCTACCACCCAAATTTTTCATTAAAATTTGATTAATAACTTTAACCATAATTACTTTTGTTCATAATCAATATTCTTAAGCTCCGCTTAACTACAAAACTAACTAATATTTCCTTTTTAGCCTCCGAGAAAATACTCTATAAAATCATTTAAATTCTTGTTATAAATACAATTAATTTTTCAAAATTTTCTTTTATATAACAATCAATCATCGAACATTTTTTTCTTTAAGTCATTCCTTTAACTCTTAACAATTCTTACAAATATTACTTTGTTGCCACCAAAGCAATTCGTTGTTAACATAAACAAGTCTAAACCACAGATTCTTTGACAAGGTAAAAATTGAAAACAATAAATTATATTTATGACAAAATATGCCCAACAGTTACAAAATTGAAAAAAAAAACAACAACAACACAAAAAACAATATCGCAAAAAAACATGTAATAATAATAATGATATTTTGCAAGATTTTTAACACTTAATCATAATCAGCAACCAAGTGTTTTTTCTCTGCGAGTTTTCTATAAACAACTTCCTCCGCATAAACTTGTTGAAAATGTATTGTCGCATTTAGACTGTTTGTAAAAATGAAATTTGCCTCAGTATTGCTGTAAATGCCAGAAGGAAGTTACAAAAGTTTAGGGCTAAACTTTTCACTAAAAAAATTAGGAAATTTTTCATATATAAATTAAACGAAAATTCTAGTCTGGTCAAGTCTAGTCTAGTCATAGTCTAGTCTAGTCTAGTCTAGTCATAGTCTAGTCATAGTCTAGTCATAGTCTAGTCATAGTCTAGTCTAGTCTAGTCTAGTCTAGTCATAGTCTAGTCATAGTCTAGTCATAGTCTAGTCATAGTCTAGTCATAGTCTAGTCATAGTCTAGTCATAGTCTAGTCTAGTCATAGTCTAGTCTAGTC
>NC_060950.1:61838000-61856566 GCF_022045245.1 Lucilia cuprina | reverse complement strand
AAATTCAACATCTGACGAGTGGAGTGGTCCGGTCAAAACGGGGTCTCTTTGATTCTACTTGACAGTTCGCGTGTAGTGAACTACCACGTAAACCAACCAACCAATAATTTATATATTTTTTTGGTTGGTCCATTTCAAAAAAAAAAAAAAAATTATATATGTATATATACTGAGTCATTTGAACATTTGTTTAATTAAAATGATGAATAATTTGATATATTAATTTTGATATTTGCTAAAATATGCTAAATGAAATTAGTTCTATAAATTATGATAATTCTATTATTAAATTATTAAATATACTCTCCGAAATATTATTTTATAAATTTAGCACATACTAAACTCTGCTTACTATGCGCTTCTCATTAATGTATGTACCAAAGTGGAATGTTGGTGCAATGTCGTTCTTTTCTAAAAAGCCAAAGTTTTAGTAAAAATTTAAATTTTAGCGAAAACTCAAACAAAACCTGAACTGAACTAGAACTGAACTAGATTCGAAGTAGATCTGAACAAGAACTGAATTAGAACTGAACTTGATTCAAAGAACTAGAACTGAACTAGAACTGAACTAGAACTGAACTAGAACTGAACTAGAACTGAACTAGAACTAAACTTGAACTTGAACTGAACTAGAACTGAACTAGATCTGAACTAGAATTGAACTAGAACTGAACTAGAACTGAACTAGAACTGAACTAGAATTAAACTAGAACTGAACTAGAACTGAACTAGAACAGAACTAAAACTGAACTAAAACTGAACTAAAAGTGAACTAGAACTGAACTAGAACTGAACTAGAACTGAACTAGAACTGAACTAGAACTGAACTAGAACTAAACTAGAACTGAACTAGAACTGAACTAGAACTGAACTAGAGCTGAACTACAGCTAAACTAGAGCTGAACTAGAACTGAACCAGAACTGAACTAGAACTGAACTAGAACTGAACTAGAGCTGAACTAGAACTGAACTAGAACTGAACTAGAACTGAATTAGAAATGAACTAGAATTTAACCAGAACTTAAACTGAAATTTGTGTTTAAGCTATTAGAACCAGAATTTGATCATAAAACAGTTTGTTTTCTTAACTGAGTGACGTAATGGGTACGTAGTTTATTCCGTATTTGAAGCTTATTTTAAACCTCCGATAAATCTGGTGTACGCTTATTTGTCTTTGGGCAATCCAAATTTTACTCCTCATTAATGTTAGTGCTCTTGTAAATCAAAATTAAACAAACGAATATTTTAATGTTAGTTACTAAAATTATAATCTATATATATAAAATTCTAACGTTACTGACTGACTGACTGACTGATTGACTGATTCATCATCGCACAGCCTAAACGGTTAAAGCTAAAGAGCTGAAATTTGGACAGGGGGTTGGTCTCCCACCAAATAGATCCACTAAGACGGGATTTTTGGAAATTCGAATGTTTAGGGGGCAAAAAAGGGTAAAAACGGGTAAAATCGGTAACCTTATATCTCCTAAACTAGAAAAGATACAAAAATAGTTTAAAGCTTATCGTCGTTCATTTAAAAAATAAGCGGACAGGTGTCTGGTACTCTTTTCAATTTCGGCCCCTTTAGGGAATAAACGGGTAAAAACTGTATTTTGGTACTTTTTTTGCACCCCATGTATCTTTTAAACCAGTGAACATTCAAACAATATTTTTGACTCCTTCATAACTTGACGAAAAAATAAAAATACAAATTTAGTACTTTTTGGTTATTCGGATGTTTAAGGGGTGAAAATTGTACCTATTTTGGTACTTTTTTTCATAAAACATTGATTTTGGTTTATTAACTTATACATATAAATACGTAATAACGGGCTCCCACTACGATGTTGCATCATTTTGGAATAGAATTTTTATTTCGTTAATGAAATTAAGCATGTAGAGCCCGGAGTAAATGAGAATCTATAAAAGGGGACTTTTTGGTACTTTTTTGTTCTTCAAAAGGTACTTTTTGAATTTCCTATAATATTGAACCTAGAAACATGAAATTAAGTATGTAGAGCCCGGAGTAAATGAGAATCTATAAAAGGGGACTTTTTGGTACTTTTTCGTTCTTCAAAAGGTACTTTTTTAATTTCCTATAATATTGAACCTAGAAACATGAAATTAAGTATGTAGAGGATGGATTAAGTGAGAACCTATAAAAGGGACTTTTGGTACTTTTTCGTTCTTCAAAAGGTACTTTTTGGATTTTTGTATAATATTGAACCTAGAAACATGAAATTAAGCATGTAGAGCCCAGAGTAAATGAGAATCTATAAAAGGAGACTTTTTGGTACTGTTTTTCGTTCTACAAAAGGTACTTTTTGAGTTTTCTATAAAATTTAACCTAGAAACATGAAATTAAGCATGTAGAGCCCGGAGTAAATGAGAAATCTATAAAAGGGGACTTTTCGTTCATCAAGAGGTACTTTTTGAATTTTTTTATAATATTGAACCTAGAAACATGAAATTAAGTATGTAGAGCATGGATTAAGTGAGAACATATAAAAGGGAACTTTTTGAAACCTTTTCGTTCTTCAAAAGGTACTTTTTGGATTTTTGTATAATATTGAACCTAGAAACGTGAAATTAAGCATGTAGAGGATGGATTAAGTGAGAACCTATAAAAGGGGATTTTTTGGTACTTTTCCGTTCTACAAAAGGTACATTTTGAATTTTCTATAATATTGAACCTAGAAACATGAAATTAAGCATGTAGAGCCCGGAGTAAATGAGAATCTATAAAAGGAGACTTTTTGGTACTGTTTCGTTCTACAAAAGGTACTTTTTGAGTTTTCTATAAAATTTAACCTGGAAACATGAAATTAAGCATGAAGAGCCCGGAGTAAATGAGAATCAATAAAAGGGGACTTTTTGGTACTTTTTCGTTCTTCAAAAGGTACTTTTTTAATTTCCTATAATATTGAACCTAGAAACATGAAATTAAGTATGTAGAGGATGGATTAAGTGAGAACCTATAAAAGGGGACTTTTGGTACTTTTTCGTTCTTCAAAAGATACTTTTTGGATTTTTGTATAATATTGAACCTAGAAACATGAAATTAAGCATGTAGAGCCCGGAGTAAAAGAATCTATAAAAAGGAGACTTTTTGGTACTGTTTCGTTCTACAAAAGGTACTTTTTGAGTTTTCTATAAAATTTAACCTAGAAACATGAAATTAAGCACGTAGAGCCCGGAGTAAATGAGAATCTATAAAAGAGGACTTTTCGTTCATCAAAAGGTACTTTTTGAATTTTTTATAATATTGAACCTAGAAACATGAAATTAAGTATGTAGAGTATGGATTAAGTGAGAACATATAAAAGGGGACTTTTTGAAACCTTTTCGTTCTTCAAAAGGTACTTTTTGGATTTTTGTATAATATTGAACCTAGAAACGTGAAATTAAGCATGTAGAGCCCGGATTAAGTGAGGACCTATAAAAGGGGACTTTTTGGTACTTTTTCGTTCTTTAAAAGGTACATTTAAAATTTTCTATAATATTGAACCTAGAAACATGAAATTAAGCGTTTAGAGCCTGGATTAAGTGAGAACCTATAAAAGGGTACTTTTTCGTTCTTCAAAAGGTACTTTTTGTGTTTTTTTATAATATTGATCCTAGAAACATGAAATTAAGCATGTGGAGCCCGGAGTTAATTAGAATCTTTAAAAGCAATCAGGGTCTTGAGGAAATGAAAATTTAAACTAGAATATTTTCTGGTACTTTTTGAATTTTCTATAATATTGAACTTAGGAACATGAAATTAAATAAAATAGGTCCTTTGGTACTTTTTCGTACTTCACTGGTACGTTTAGAGCTTTCTAAAATATTGAATATATAAACATAAAATTAAACACGCAGTTATTCAATTGAACGAAAATTGAAAAAGCATACTCTGGTACTTTTTTGTTCTTTTACTAATACTTTTCGAATTTTCTATAATATTGAACCTAAAAACATTAAATTGGACATGTAGCTTCCTGATTGTATAAAAATCTTTATGCGATTTTTTTGGTTTCTGGTTGAAAATTAAACATGCGTCATCCTGATTTAATGAAAATATATAAAAAGGCACTGTCTGGTACTTTTTCGTTTATTCTAATTTTCTGTAATATTGAGACTAGAATAATAAAATCAAACTTAAAGAGTTCTCTAAAAGGGAAATTTTTGATATTGCAGATATATATACATTTACAATAATGATATTTATTTTATTCCATTACGATGAGGGTAGCGAAGCACACTGGGTATAGCTAGTTATTATATAAAAACCAGACATTGTTTTCTGAACAAAACTGATGCTTACCAACAACTAAAAATAACTTTATTATCGACCTCATTTCTGACGATAAACATCATAACATGTTTTTATATAATTTACAAAATATTGCATTTGTAAAAACACTAATTTTTTTTTTATAAAATCTTAATTAATACCGAGTTAATGCATTATTCAAAATGTAATAAATCAAAACAATAATGAAATGTTGTTACTAGCTGTTCATTATTTATTATTTTTTTTGTTACCAACAAAAACAACTAAACACAACACGAATGCCTACAAATAATAATGTAAATTGTAAATGCAGTTTAGCAAAAAAAAAAATAGTAATAAAATAAAGTGCAACAAAAAGCGCTTAAAAATGAAATATTTGAAGGTAAGAGCTATAAATTTTCCAAACATAAAAGAGGTGGAGGTTTTAGATTTCAACAGAAATATAAAAAAAAAAAACTATAAAAAAAGTTAACTGAAATGTATTGCATTTATCTTAAAATATGTATCTAATCAAAATGCTAGAAAATAAAATACTTTTCATTTTTTAATCTACTCTACAAGGAGAAAATATTCATAACTTGTTCTTTTTAAAAACAAAGTTTTTTTTTTCTCTTGCATTGCGTGTTTTCTCGCCTAACAATTGAGTTTAAAATAAATTTTCTAACAACATAGGAGTTCTTTTTAGTAGCATCTTTAAAGAAAAGTGATCACCAGCTTTAGCTGCTAGGGAATGTCTATTTTAATAAAAGATACTTTAAGATATTCTAGAAATTATGTCTTAGTGAATTTTTCCAGTTAAGCTCTTCTTAAGCCAACCGCTGTTTTGATGTGCCAGTTTGTGACCACGTTACTTGTTTAAATATAAATAAGTGTGCAAAACATGAAAATAGTGTAAGAAAATGTGCTTCCAAGAATTTTAACAGTAATTATTTGATAACAAATAATTTATTGCTGAGGACCCTATATCATGGCAAAGTATCAAAGTAATTTGATGAAGAGATATTCAACATGAATAAACTAAGAAACAAGACTATTCCTATATTATTATTAGATTATGACTGAACTATGACTAGACTATGACTACATTATGACTAGACTATGACTAGACTATGACTAGACTATGACTAAACTATGACTAGACTATGACTAGACTATGACTAGACTATGACTAGACTATGACTAGACTATGACTAGACTATGACTAGACTATGACTAGACTATGACTAGACTATGACTAGACTATGACTAGACTATGACTAGACTATGACTAGACTATGACTAGACTATGACTAGACTATGACTAGACTACGACTAGACTATGACTAGACTATGGCTAGACTAAATTACGAAATTTGCAATATAATTGAAAATGTCTGTAAAATAATTAGAAAGCCCATAGTGTGGTCTATATACTATGGTCAGTTAGTTAGTTAGTTAGTTAGTTAGTTAGTTAGTTAGTTAGTTAGTTAGTTAGTTAGTTAGTTAGTTAGTTAGTTAGTTAGTTAGTTAGTTAGTTAGTTAGTACTATGACTAGACTATGACTAGACTATGACTAGACTATGACTAGACTATGACTAGACTATGACTAGACTATGACTAGACTATGACTAGACTATGACTAGACTATGACTAGACTATGACTAGACTATGACTAGACTATGACTAGACTATGACTAGACTATGACTAGACTATGACTAGACTATGACTAGACTATGACTAGACTATGACTAGACTATGACTAGACTATGACTAGACTATGACTAGACTATGACTAGACTATGACTAGACTATGACTAGACTATGACTAGACTATGACTAGACTATGACTAGACTATGACTAGACTATGACTAGACTATGACTAGACTATGACTAGACTATGACTAGACTATGACTAGACTATGACTAGACTATGACTAGACTATGACTAGACTATGACTAGACTATGACTAGACTATGACTAGACTATGACTAGACTATGACTAGACTATGACTAGACTATGACTAGACTATGACTAGACTATGACTAGACTATGACTAGACTATGACTAGACTATGACTAGACTATGACTAGACTATGACTAGACTATGACTACTATGACTAGACTATGACTAGACTATGACTAGACTATGACTAGACTATGACTAGACTATGACTAGACTATGACTAGACTATGACTAGACTATGACTAGACTATGACTAGACTATGACTAGACTATGACTAGACTATGACTAGACTATGACTAGACTATGACTAGACTATGACTAGACTATGACTAGACTATGACTAGACTATGACTAGACTATGACTAGACTATGACTAGACTATGACTAGACTATGACTAGACTATGACTAGACTATGACTAGACTATGACTAGACTATGACTAGACTATGACTAGACTATGACTAGACTATGACTAGACTATGACTAGACTATGACTAGACTATGACTAGACTATGACTAGACTATGCCTAGACTTTGACTAGACTATGACTAGACTATGACTAGACTATGACTAGACTATGACTAGACTATGACTAGACTATGACTAGACTATGACTAGACTATGACTAGACTATGACTAGACTATGACTAGACTATGACTAGACTATGACTAGACTATGACTAGACTATGACTAGACTATGACTAGACTATGACTAGACTATGACTAGACTATGACTAGACTATGACTAGACTATGACTAGACTACGACTAGACTATGACTAGACTATGGCTAGACTAAATTACGAAATTTGCAATATAATTGAAAATGTCTGTAAAATAATTAGAAAGCCCATAGTGTGGTCTATATACTATGGTCAGTTAGTTAGTTAGTTAGTTAGTTAGTTAGTTAGTTAGTTAGTTAGTTAGTTAGTTAGTTAGTTAGTTAGTTAGTTAGTTAGTTAGTTAGTTAGTTAGTTAGTTAGTTAGTTAGTTAGTTATTTAGTTAGTTAGTTATTTAGTAAGTTTGTTAGTTAGTTAGTTAGTTAGTTAGTTAGTTAGTTAGTTAGTTAGTTAGTTAGTTAGTTAGTTGGTTAGTTTGTTAGTTAGTTAGTTAGTTAGTTAGTTAGTTAGTTAGTTAGTTAGTTAGTTAGTTAGTTAGTTAGTTAGTTAGTTAGTTAGTTAGTTAGTTAGTTAGTTATTTAGTTAGTTAGTTAGTTAGTTAGTTAGTTAGTTAGTTAGTTAGGTAGATGTATGGTTGGTTGGTTAGTTAGGTGGATGGTTGGTTGGTTGGTTGTATGGTTGGTTGGTTGGTTTGTTGGTTGGTTAGTTTGTTGTTTGGTTGATTGGTTGTACAGTGCCTCTTCCTTACTTAGTTTGTTAGTGTCTTGTTGTAGAGTGCCTCTTCCTACTTAATCTCAAATCATCTAAACCAATTATAATAACTTGTTTACCATAATTTACAATAAAGTTGTTTTTATGCAATTTTATGTTTGTTGTTTTGAAATTTTTTAATTTTATTCACTTGTTTACTAGACTTTGTTTTTTTCAACATTGCGTGTTGACAGATTAATTTTCATTGAAATAAATTATTTTTAAAAATAACTAACAAATAATGTTTAACATTAAATCATATAATAACGGAAGCATTTATAAAACTGCATAAATTTTTCACAACTAAAATCTATTGCTCCACATAAAGGCATGTAATTATGTGTTGCTAGTAGTTGTTGTTATTATATACTGTTATAATTTAAACAATTAAATATATAAATTATATTTTAGCATATAGTAAACAAATTAAAATAAATTTTTAATGGGTTTTATGGGTACATGGTCGAATAATAATCAAAAACATAAAACATTTATGGCCGAAAAATTTGTTTACAAATTTTATAATTTTTTCGGTATTTTATGCACAATTTAAATGTAATAGTCAAGCATTTAGAGAATAAAATTAAATAAATTAGACTAAATAAGTAAATGTAAAATCTAAAAGAAAAGTGACAAAAAATTAGCTAAAAGTACCTTTAACATAAAGTCCGGTATTGCGCTCTATTTGACCCTAGTTTCGGTATAATTATAAAAAAAAAACCATCTAACTAATTTGAAATGATTTATGAGTTTGATCTGTATATCAGGCATAACAAATGTTCAAAATCTAAGTTTTCACACGATACAGCAAAATACTTATACACGAAAACAAACTTCAAAAAAGGTGTCTTCTTAAACTTAGTTTGTTTGAAGCAAAGGGTCTCCTAAGAGTTGTTTGTGTTAAAGCAGTTTGTGTGTGTTTTTAGCGGCATGAATTATACGAAAAGATATATTAAATGTGTCTTATTATTTTCTTATATGTCAACATAAATATTCTTTATAAATTTATAACCAAGACTTAAATAAGAGTCTTGTGTAGAGGAATGAGAAAAAA
The DNA here is from genome assembly GCF_022045245.1 of Lucilia cuprina. NCBI lineage: Eukaryota > Metazoa > Arthropoda > Insecta > Diptera > Calliphoridae > Lucilia > Lucilia cuprina. The sequence goes on along the minus strand of NC_060950.1, from coordinate 61,847,917 downwards.
AAAACATGTTAAATTTTAAAAATTATTTCTTTTTTTCTTCAGCGGCAAAGTTGTATTTAACTACTGTTTAGTTTCCGCTTAAGACAAATCAGCAGACATATAAAGTTTGCTGGTATAACCCAGCGACAAATGGGTGAGACATTAAGAAATTATACAACAGAATATTTTTGAGAATTTTTTTTTCTTTTTATAGAAAAATGTCAATGAAATTTTCTTTTAATAGGAACATTTTCGATAAATTTTAGTTTTAAAGATAATTTTCGATAAATTTTAGTTTTAAAGAAAATTTTCGATAAATTTTACTTTTCTAAAGAAAATTTTCGATAAATTTTTCTTTTCTAAAGAAAATTTACAAAAAATTTTTGAGAATTTTTTTTATAGAAAAATGTCAATGAAATTTTCTTTTAATAGGAACATTTTCGATAAATTTTAGTTTTAAAGAAAATTTTCGATAAATTTTAGTTTTAAAGAAAATTTTCGATAAATTTTAGTTTTAAAGAAAATTTTCGATAATTTTTTTTTTCTAAAGAAAATTTACAAAAATTTTTTTTTAGACAAAATTTTTGATAAAATTTTCTTTTTAGAGAAAAATTTCGATAAAATTTTCTTTTTAGAGAAAACTTTCGATAAAATTTTCTTTATAGAAAATTTTCGATAAAATTTTCTATTTTGTAAAAAATTATCGATAAAATTTTCTATTTTGATGAAAATTATCGATAAAATATTTCTTGTTTTAGAAAATTTCCTATTAAAGAAATATTTCTTTTCAAATAATTTTCTATTTTGATAGAAAATTTAAAATAAGTTTTTGATAAAATTTTAGTTTTAAAGAAAATTTTCGATAAATTTGTCTATTCTACAGAAAATTTTCTTTTTAAAGAAAATTTTTTGTTTATAGAAAAATTTCAATAAAATAAAATTTTCTATTTTAAAGAAAATTAGCGGTAAAATTTTCTTAGCTGGAGAAAATTTCCTACAAAAGTTTTTTTTTTAAATATTTCTTCTCCAAAAATTATCTATTTCAATAGAAAATTTAAAATTTTCGATAAATTTCTCTCGGTGGTAGTTCGCTGCTTGCGAACAGTCAAGTAGGGTCGAAGGATCACTCCACTCGTTATATTTAATAACATATGGATATGAAGTGAATACCAAATAAAAAAACTTCTTCTTTTCCCTTATCTCTGCATCTGTGTCATATCTGCCTAGCATCCTATTATTACTGCTATAAACCTCAATATATTCCGCCTACTTTGGGTCATAAGGTATCTTGTGCGTTTCTCATATGTTTTTATATGGATCACTTCAATCGTCAGCTGTTAGAATTCACAATATGTCATTAATTTTATACCCAGAAAATTCGCCAAGAAAACTGATTTTCTTAGGGGCTAGAGCAGGGCATTCACGTTTCTCCATTTTCCTTATATTTTCATCTCTTGCAGTACTTATTGAATTAGATCTTAAGTCGGCATGCATATCTGCCGAACACTCTGTATTCCGTTTTTACTGCCATCAACCTGAATATATCCCCTCAACCTACTTCGGGTGTCTTGTACGTTTCATGACTTCTTTATATGTGTTTGGATATTTCATCTATTGTCAGCCTTTTGAATAAAGAATCTGAGGATGTTGCTTTCGATAAAGCCTAACGGATTTGCTGCTGCAACAACGTTGAAGATCTCAAGAGCTGATCTCGTTCTATCAAGGTCATCTGCCTTATTGATTGCCATAATAGTCCCTATGCACAGATATCCAAAGTGCTTGAAGGCCTATTTCCCGGTGAATTTTACACGCCGGTGACAGGAATGTCGAGTGTTTTAACGTGAGCACCTGCCTTGACGGTGACAGGAATGTCGAGTGTTTTAACGTGAGCACCAGCCTTGACGGTCTTATCTCACGGTGGTCTTTTTCATCCACTGGATAGTCTTGAGAACGCTCTACCATTGCCCCTTTGTTCTTCAATGAAGAACGCAAGTGGCAATTTTTGTACATTGGTTTTGACCGGTCCATGCACAAGTACTTTGCTGGAGTACTCGAGCTATCTAATCTCTTGACCATTGGATGGCCTCTGTTGATTCGGCAACCGCACCTAGAGACGTAACCGGTAGACCGAAGTACGATCATCAATAAGCCGTGGACATTGTTCTTACTCACAGAGGCACACTGTGATAATTCTGATATGAACAAAGTAAACTCTGAAGAAATCTGCACAAGGAAGGAAAATTTAATAGTATCAAATGTATATGATACCTTTCATCCATCATCATTCAACCCAGTATCATTTATACGACACATTCATAAGAGAAAAACATACGACACATTCATTAGGTAGACCGGTGGGGTAAGGCCCGCCGAACCTCACATTCATCTCGTACCATATACAATTAATACCAACTCATTTCCAACGCTTAGTCCCACAGTAACTCAACTGCGGGGTATTTGTTGTTTTCGGCAAAAGCACCGAACTTATCCCGAAATATTGACTACTATCATGCATCAGTCTTTTAACCGCCACTTACTCTCCCCGAGAAAATAGCCCGTAGGACTATGTTCTGGCTGGATCCACGTAGTGGCTCCCGAAGGAACCTCAACCAACTGACCAGCCAGAACATAGTCCTACGGGCAACTGACCACCCGTAGTACCAGATTATGCGGTGCTCTGGTCTGACCTCTGGCAATCTATGCAAGGACTAAGCCAAGCAGTAGACTGTAACCAATTTTTCAGTCCCGGTCAGACTGGAGGTATTGACCACCTCGGGATTACAATAACACCAAGGCAGAGGTCTCGCCAAGGTAACATGCCCCTGGGGGCAACATTATATTATTATTATTTTTATTATTATTAATAATACGATCTAATCTCTTGTCATAGAAGTACTGCTGGGGAAGGACAGGTGTCATGAGCAACTTCAATCTAACCCATATAAAGCAAAACCTTATGTTTCGGTCAACCAAACTACTGAAATGGCTTTGTTGATTCGGTGCCATTTACCTAGGGAACGTAATTGGTTGTGTGATGGTTGGTTCTAGATTGTAGAACCGATATTAACCATTTTCAATAGACTTCATCCTGGAGACAGTAAAATATCATGTAGCAAATTTCTTTACGACCTGTAGATTGGTTACAATGTTTACAAACCCTATTTGGGGGTTCAGTTGTATGAGGACTGTAACAGTCGGTGTGGCTGGGTTGACAATCCTTCGTCAAGTCGTTCCGGTGCGAAGAACCGATTGTCGTGAGGACAATTTAAGGTTCAAAATTGTCTCTTAAAAAAATCTTTTTAAATACGAATTCCTTGAATACCATTCATTTTGTTTTCGCTGGGTTATCATTACCTTTCAAAACAATAATGAACACACAATATGAATGAAAGAACAGAATTTTAAGAATAATAATAATAAAAAATTTTTAAAAATAAATTTTCAAAGTTTAACTTTAACTTCATTCCAGGCATTTGACGATGTCTGTCTGCGCACAAGAAACACTGTTGGTTTTTTGCAGTTATTGTTATTATTATTTCTTTTTGCATTTAAGCCTTTTTGCCATTTTACGTTCCCCGCTCTATCGCTCGCACGCTTGCTTCCTCTCGGGTTATTATAATCACATAAAATAAAGAGTGAAACCATCCGACATTTTAATGGCCAACATAAATTGTAATATTAAATCGAGCTGTCATGTTGTTGGGTCGTTTATGCCGCTTATACATACATACAACTCAACTATGTTTGTACATTTGTACAGGCGAATTGTTGGGTAGAAGCATACAACAAAAAATTGCAAGAAAAATCGCTAAAAAATAACGAATGAATAACTTCCATATTTTATCATCATCCTACTCAATGGGTTTTTTTCCTTGAACGATGTAGTTATACCCTACACCACTTTAGGAGGGAGGATATATTGGTTTTGTGATGAAGTTTGTAACGCACAATAATATTGGTGCTGTACCCACCTAAAACGGACATAGCTAAATCTGTGTCGATTTGGCTATGTCCATCTGTCCGTCCGTCCGTTCATCTGTCTGTCTGTCCGTCCGTCCATGAAAACCTAAACCAAACTACAGGTCGCAATTTTGAAGATAATTCAATGAAAGTTGGTTCATGATCTTCTACTGTCTAGGGGATGAAGCCTGTTGAAAATGATTAAGATCGGTCGATGATTTCACCTAGCCCTCATGAAACTGAACCCCCGAAGGATTCTTGTAAAAATTGCAATCAAACTACAGGTCGCAATTTTAAAAATAATTCAATGAAATTTAATGCATGATCTTCTATTGTCCCAGGGATGAAGCCTATTGAAAATGGTTAATATCGGACCATTATTTCACCTAGTCCTCATATAACTAAACCCCCGAAGGGGTCTTATAAGCCTTGTTATCAGACTACAGGTCACAATTTAGAAGATAATTCAATGAAACTTGGTGCATGATCTTCTATTGTCCCAGGGACAAAGCCTATTGAAAATGGTTAAGATCAATCTGTAATTTCAACTAGCACCCTACAACTAAAACCCCCGAAGGGGTCTTGTAAACCTTTTAATTAAACTACAGGTCGCAATTTTGAAGATAATTCAATGAAACTTGGTGCATTATCTTCTATTGTTCAGGGACGAAGCCTATTGAAAATGGTTAAGATCGATTCGTAATTTTACTTAGCCCCCCTACAACTGAACCCCCGAAGGGGACCTGTAAACTTTGTAATCAAACTACTGGTCGCAATTTTGAAGATAATTCAATGAAATTTGGTACATGATCCTTTATTGTTTTAGAGACAAAGCCTAATGAAATGGTTAAGATCGATCCGTAATTTCACTTAGCCCCCTACAACTAAACCCCCGAAGGGAGCTTATAGACCTTATTATGAAACTACAGGTCGGAATTTTGAAAATAATTTATTGAAATTTGTTACATGAATCCAGGTATAAAGTCTATTGAAAATGGTTTACATCGGTCCTGAATTCGATCTAGCCCCCTACAACTGAACCCCCCGAATAGCACCTTTAAGTTCATAATTATGTTTTATACTCGTATCTCGATAAAAAGTTGCAAAGCCAAGTTCTATACTACCCACGATGACCCTCAAGAACTTTATATTTAAAGGGCCTCATTTGATCCTAGTCCCTATCAAAAAATCCCTTTCAAAATTTGACTTAAATGTCCACAGTTTTATTAAACAATAAATGGCTTAAGTATATCTGAGGCATGGTTCAATTCCACTTAAATGCTTTATTGTGAAAACTAAATCACATTTTATTTTTGTGTAGGGTATTATATGGACGGCATTGCCCAAGTACTTGTTTTTGTTTCTTGACTGTACTCTACAGTTGGTGGTATAACTTAATAGAATAGATTTTAATGTTCAATGCTGACAGTTTTCTAAAAAGAAAACGTTAAACAAATCCAATAAAATAAGTTTATATTCTTAGGAAGAAATACCTCTTAGTTGGACCTGAAAAAAGAAAACATCAAGATCCCCTTATTTTCGTTAAATATCAGCAGGAAATGTAATCAGTAGGCTGCTGACATGTAAGCATAAATCGAGAAGTTAGCCCTTATTTCATTTAGAAGTTAAAGTTTAAAACTTAAAATGTTGATAACTCGAAGTCATTCGTATATACCGCACCTTTAATTCGTTCTTTTATCCTTTCCAAAATTCAAACATTTCATTTTCAATTCCATTACTTTCCTTAGCGCTGCTGTTAGCAGCTACTTTTTATTTCTTCATAAATATTTTTCTTCGTTTGCATCGAATATGTTGTCACTAGTTAGTAAAAGTTATGGTAGCGCCCATGTTTAAATTGTTAGCGATGGTGTGGCAGTGTTGTCGAGATCTCAAAATCCGCGGTTGGAAGTTTGTTTTTTCCAACTCAAACTTATACAAATGTAAAACTGTTCTCTTGGAATTGTTAAAAAATAAAACTTATTAAAAAATGTTTGTGTGTGTATGTATATTATGGCAAATATAAAAAGGTCTTGTTAAACTACAATTCTTGAGAAATCATAACAATATACATATAGTCAGACGGAACATTTTTTAACATTTGTATTGGCGCTTTTAGTCTTTTGTCGGTTTAAATGAAAGCTAAATGTGTGATTGAGGATGATGTTTTAAAGGCGCTAAAAATATGAGTCGGAATTAATGTTAGTTCTTTACAGAAGCTATTTTCTTTAATTTGACTGTAAAGTAGATTCAATATATCACGAAAAGCTTTGTTAAGTTAAAACTCGAAAGAAACTTTATAGATGAAATGATGACAGTAAAAATTGCTCTTAACAAATGTTTAATACCAAAAGAAAAGCTTTCGTAAGAAAACTTATGTAGAGTCCTATCCAAAGAATTAGCGTCCAATATTCCGAAACTCAGTTTCATGAAGATATAGACTTATGAATGGAATTATCGTCCAATATTTCGAAACCATAGATATACCCTTGCGTCACACGGTTTGCATTTGTCAGGATACGTTTCTCGATCTCCAGTATGATCTTAGAAATAACTTTATCAGCAGATATTACCCTAATTGCCTTGTGGCTATGGGGAAATATGTACACATTTGTAGGCGCCATTTTCAATTTTATTCCTTTCTTCCATTAGCTTCTAGGTTTACTGCAGTATATGTCTTTCTAAGGATTATTAATGTTTGTAGATCCCTAGATCCGCTAAAGCTCAATCTCCTATCGAGACCTCATTGTTTAGTATACATTGGTGTGTGTATTCTTTAACCGGTTGGTTGGTGACATACTCATTCCATTCATCATATAAAGTATTGTATAGAAGCTATATAGATATCATTAGGTTGAGTCCCTAAAGGATTAACAAGGTTGAACATAATTGCCAAGAAATCTGTTCGTTTTGGCAAATAGAGGAGACTACTTTTTCCCTCTTCACTGTCACATAACTGCAACAGTATTCTTTGAAATCCTAGCATTTGGTGTACGATTATTACTGCCAGCAAAATCGATATCGGGTAATAATTTATCTAGTATGTAAGACGTTAAAAGAAGTCTATATTAGATTGACCCTTTTCTATAGAAAGCTTGTGTATCCAAACTTTTACATATAAGATTGACCCTTTTCTATAGAAAGCTTGTTTTTATAGAAACAGTTTCTTAAAAAAAGCTTTTGTAGTTAAAGTTTTCTGAAAGTTACACAAAAGCTTTCTAAAAAAGTGTCCTGTGTGTCCTTTAAGCTTTTTAGAAAGAAATTGTTCTAATGAAAATATTGATAACAAAACTTTACCGAAGTAAACTTTAATAATTTAATTTTGCTATAAAAGTTCTTTCGAGCAAGCTTTCTAGAGAAATATATATAATAGTAAATTTCTTTGTTAATATTTAATAATATTTAGAAGCAAACGTTTAAAAAAAGAGAAAAATAACTTAAAAGCTTTCTAAAGAAGGTTGTTTTGGGCTTTTCTAAAGAAAATTGAAAATTTGTTAGAAAGTTGTATAAAAAAAGTTTTTTTTTTTAAAAAGTGTGAGTAAAAGCTTGGAAGAGAATACTTTAAGAGCAATTATATTAAAAGTCTTTTACAGAAATGTTTAAAAGTAAAGTTTGCTAAAGAAAACTTTTAAAACTAAATATTTTCTAAATAAAAACTTTAGTAACAAAAGTTTTGCAATGAAATAAAATTTCTTAGCAGCAAAAGTTTTCGGAAAAAAGTAACTCAAAAGCTTTCTAGAGAAAGTTGTTTAAGCTCTCTTAGAGAAATCTTAAATCAAATCTTCAAATATCTTAGCAGCAAAAGTTTTCAGAAGAAAGTAACTCAAAAGCTTTCTACAGAAAGTTGTTTAAGCTTTCTTAGAAAAAAAATTGCTAACAAAAGTTTTCCAAAGAAACTTTTCTAATGAAATTTTGTTAGAAAGTTAGAAAGAATGGTTTCTTAATAAAGTTTAAGTAAAATCTTGGAAGAGTATACATTAAGAGCAAACGTAGTAAAAGACTTCTAAATTAAAGTTTACTAGCAAAGTTTGTTAAGAAAAACTAAATATTTTCTAAAGAAAACTTTAGTAACAAAAGTTTAAAATGTTTTCAGAAGAAAGCAACGCAAAAGATTTGTAGAGAATGTTGTTTAAGCTTTTTTTAAAAAAAATGTCCCTAACAAAAGTTTTCCAAAGAGTACTTTTAAATGAAAAGTTTGTTTGAAAAGTTTTAGAAAGTTTTCTAAATAAAGTTTAGGTAAAAGCTTGGAAGCAATCATAGTAAAAGTCTTTTAATGAAAACGAAAACTTTGATTTTAAAAGTTTGTTACAGAACATCTCTTGAAGAAAATAACTCAAAAGCTTTCTGGTGAAAATTGTTTTAGCTTTTGTATAAACAAAAACTTTTGTAACAAAAGTTAAGCAATGAAAACTGAAATAGAAAGTTGTTTAAGCTTTACTAAAGAAAACTTTTGCTGATAAATGTTCTCAAAAGAGAACTTTAATATGAAATATGGAAAAGTTGTTGAAAGTTTTCAAAATAAATTTTTATTAGAAATTATTTCGTGAATACGTTATTTAAAGAAAGTTTCAGAGCTTTTAAGTAAAAGCTTGAAATATAAAAGCGTTTTAGTAAATATTTTCTTAAAAGCTTTTATGGTAAAATTTGTATAAAGGGAAAAAAAGTGTTTTAGAGAAAGTTGTTAAAGCTTTTCGAAAGAAAACTTTCTTAAACAAATGTTGTTGTGCTTTTAAAAAAAAGTTCAATTGGAATCTGCTAAAAAAAGCTTCTTTCAAGTGAATATTAATTTATTTCATAGTAATTACTTGTATAAAAAATATTCAAAAGAAATTCTAAAATATTGTTAAATATATTTCTTAAAATAAGAACAACAAACAATTATTTATTTTCAAAAATTTTTGTGGAATGTGTCAAGCGGTGTGACAATGTCTTTCGTGCATAAGAATTTCAAAATAAGCATGAAAAATATGCCAGCAATTACTTAATAAATAAACGTTGACATTTTTAATCTGTCATGGTAAATTTACTGCAAACAACTAAAAGAGCGGACATCAAATCGTAAAACATCTTGATGGTCACTCATATTTTCAATTCTGACAAGTAGCCATGAACACGAAATGTTTAAATGTATGAAAAATATAAAAAAAATATTTAAATACTATATAAACAAATTTTGTTAAATCTAGCAGTTAGAATAGAAAAAACAAATATTTGGGGGAAAAATTGGCTGACAGTGATCAACTGGAGGCGCTAAACTTACACTAGAATGGTGTTTAAAAGAATCTTAACAGTACAAGTTATTTCTAGATTCTAAATTTTGTCAATGATCCATCCAATCATCCATCTTTCTTAAATTTGTTTGACATCATTATCTAGTGTTGAAAAAATTTTCATTAATTTTTTTTTGACAAATTATTTAAATACTGATTGTAGTGTGTGTGAAAGCTCATTTAAAATAATATATTAAAACAAAATGAAAAGCTAAACAAAATAGATAAACATTTTAAATGTCCACCAACGTTTGTCATTATTCTTTTTATTTGCTGTTCATTTCTGAAAATCGTGGGCTTTATGAAATGTATTTGAAAATTAATTATAATGACGTTGTTAATATGATTGTTTTTGGTATTTCTTTAAACACACACACACACTCCCCCCAACACTCAGTCACTATATCATTCACCCGGCCAGTCAGTCACTCTCTAGTCATCATTCATTCAAAATTCATTTGTGTTAATCACCTACAATGTGAAATAGAATAAATATTATTTTAAATTTGAAATTATCATTATACCCTACACCACTGTAGTAGATGTTTGTAACACCCACCAACATTGGTCCTACATCCACCTTAAGGAATACCAAACGGCTAAGACTAGACTATGACTATGACTAGACTATGACTAGACTATGACTAGACTATGACTAGACTATGACTAGACTATGACTAGACTATGACTAGACTATGACTAGACTATGAC
>NC_060950.1:61834094-61837900 GCF_022045245.1 Lucilia cuprina | reverse complement strand
ACTAACTAACTAACTAACTAACTAACTAACTAACTAACTAACTAACTAACTAACTAACTAACAAACTAACTAACTAACTAACTAACTAACTAACTAACTAACTAACTAGCTAGCTAACTAACTAACTAACTAACTAACTAACTAACTAACTAACTAACTAAATAACTAACTAATTAATTAACTAACTAACTAACTAACTAACTAACTAACTAACTAACTAACTAACTAACTAACTAACTAACTAACTAACTAACTAACTAACTAATTAACTAATTAACTAACTAACTAACTAACTAACTAACTAACTAACTAACTAACTAACTAATTCATTAACTAACTAACTAACTAACTAACTAACTAATTAACTAACTAAGTAACTAACTAAGTAACTAACTAATTAACTCACTAAATAACTAACTTGCTTACTAACTCATTTACTCCCTTTACGTGAGTACCTGGCGTATGGTCCTATCTGACGGTGGTACTTTTACAGCCACTGTGTGAGTACAATACACAACTCACCAATACCCCTTTGTATATCTTACACGTAGGTTTTTGTACATGGATGGTCCGGTTCATGCATAAGCACTTTTCTGAAGTACTCGAGCCATAGTAGTCACGTTGGGGAAAGGCAGGTGTCATGACCAAGCTCAATCTATCCCGACAAAATGTCGCCCAACCACACTACTATGGCATAGTAGTCACGTTGGGGAAAGGCAGGTGTCATGACCAAGCTCAATCTATCCCGACAAAATGTCGCCCAACCACACTACTATGGCTCTGTTGTTTCGGCAACAGCAACTAGAGGGACGTAATTGGTAGTCCGAAACACGGATCATATTGATTCACAAGACTTCATTTCAGCGATCACAAAGACCCACTGTGATAAGTTGAGCAATGTGTAGGAAAATTCCTAAATAAATCAAAAAGAGAGGGCAGTGACGACCTTGCACCACGTCCATCCTTTTTGCTAGATTACACAGTTTAACACATCGTTACACCAATTCCATCAGTCAAATCTATCAGTTACTCCATTCTCAAAATCTGATGAGGGTATCTGTTGTCTGTTAGCAACACTACCGAACTTATGCAGAATTATAGATTTCACCCCACGTCTATCTTTTAACCGATATTCTATGCCTTGCAGGCTACCGGTTCCAAGGTAACCTGCAAGGCGTTATGTGGAAGGTAATGTAAATTATAGACCGATACTTGTAAAATTTGGTACAGTGGTTCGATATTTGTTCCTATTAAACATGTTTATGTCGAATTTTGTGTTTGTAGTGCTAATATTAAATCAGTTTTAAGCTTTTTAAGGACAGCTTTATATGGTGGGTAAGAGGAGTTATTGGCCGATTTTCATACAATTTTGTAGAAATGTTTTAGTTCCTATAAAATATGAGGGATAGGGTCAATTATGGATCGAACCTTAATTTGTGGATATATATTATTATAAACTTGTTTGTGTTTATAGTCTCGACATACTAGACAGTAGCACCCCTTTACACTGGGATTGGAAAACACCAAGTTTTGAGAAAAGCTTTTGAAGTTACCCGCGATTCTTATTGAACTGAAAAACAAATATTTTGATACTGCTATCAGTAATATTTCCATAAGTGATTAACGATATTATGTCTAATACTTTGGTACTGCTATGCTACAGTCGTCTGCATAAAATGCATAATATGCTTATAAAATGGATAATATGCTCGATTCATATATATGGATCTTTTGTATGGTGCACTTTAACTAAGAAGAAATTTAAGGGTATAGTGGTAACCTATACAAAAGGTTCTAGTCAAGCGGAACTTCTCTCACAAAACTCTTATACTACCACTTTTCTATTCGTTAGAAAATGTAAGAAGAATCTCTAAAAGCTGGCTCGTCTGTCTAGTATTACCCTTGTTTAGGTTCCGGAGCATAGAAACTATTATAGAAATGAATAGGCAGATGATCTTTCCAGAACGGGATCTGTTCCTAATATCTCTAACGCCTTTTAAGTAGTAACTTAGTTAAGGTTCTATCAAGAGCAGTATCCTCAGATTATTTCTTGAAAAGCGATGAAGTTATTAAGGTCCTTCTTAAAACAAGAAACGCATAAGACACCATGGACTAAGCTGGATCTAATACTATACAATACTACATCGGACGAATGGAGTAGTTCATTCAAAATGGAGTATCTTCGACTCTACTTGATAGTTCACGATCAGTGAACACGTTTACCAATCTACTGGTTGTGACCGTAAAACATGTTATGTCGAATTTTGTGTTTGTAGTGCTATTATTAAGTCAGTTGTGAGCTTTTTGAGGAGAGCTTTATATGGTGGGTAAGGGGAATTATTGGCTGATTTTCATACAATTTTGTAGAGATATTTTGGTTCCTATAAAATATATTTTTTATAATTTCATGAAGCGATTAATAAATTATCAGCAGAGGATCTTATATGAGGGATAGGGTCAATTATGGATCGATCCTTAATTGGTGGATATATATTGTTATAAAACTTGTTTGTGTAGAATTTTTTATATGCATTAAAAGAGATTTTCTAAGGCGATCCTATATGTAATGTAGAGTCATTTATGTTACAATATAATTTATTACTCCTATTATACTTTCTGATCAAGTTAATCGGTAATGTGAAAATAATTTCTTTTCTAAATACTATCTAGCTATTTAACAAAATGAGTTCCTATATATACAAACATACATGGATACATATAGAGTTCATTTAAAACATTTGATCTCTTCCGACCTCTAATTCTTTTGCCCTTAGGATTTGAAATATAACATTTAAAAACCCCCCAAAAAAATGTGTTCAACGTGCCTTTCTTTTACCTCTAACCATTTTTTCTTTAGTTATCATTATTATCTTTGTGTTTTTTTAAATTCTACAAAAGATTAATGTTTGTCCCCATTTTTTTCTTACTCTATTGTCTTACAGTTTTGTCTGTAATTTATGATGTCTAAAGTTTAGCAGAAGTTTTAAATTATCTAGACAATACGAATTTAATTTAACTACAGATATGTGAACAACAATGAAAGGAGTAATAAAGACAGAAAAACCCAAATGACTTTTGAAGAGTTATGGACGTCACGAATGACAACAATTATGAATACTAAATAACTAATATCACAAATATACATAAATTAAAAATTAAATAAAATACTGGTTAATATATCTAACTATATATAGTTTTAATTTGCAAATCAAGCGGTAGCTTTTGGTTATAGATCATTTCAATTTATTTATTTTTTATTTCAGGGGTTTTCTATTTATTTGAATAATGACTTTAATTTGTAAACATTTTTATTTATTTTTTTGCGGTTGGTTTGTTTCTTGCTGCTCAGCTAATAATTATTTGAATGCTTGATTTATTTTATACAAGTTTAACAAGACTTCGCCTAATACAAACGAATTATTTAGCCATTTTGTACACGTGATTGCCATGTCTGATTTAACTTATATGTCAGTATACCCTACGATTTGTGATAGTATCTCCTGGAGTTTACAGCTGCTTGGATTTCGTTTCACTTCCTGTTCAGTTATCGTTTATTTCTCTATCAGTTCAGTTCTAGGTTTAGTTCAGTTCTAGTTCAGTTCTCATTCAGTTCTAGTTCAGATGTAGTTTAGTTGTAATTCAGTTGTAGTTCAGTTGTAGTTCTAGATCTAGTTTAGTTGTTGTTCAGTCCTAGTTCTGTTCAGTTCTAGTTCAGCTCTAGTTCAGTTCTAGTTCAGTTCTAGTTCAGTTCTTGTTCAGTTCTAGTTCAGTTCTAGTTCAGTTCTAGTTCAGTTCTAGTTCAGTTC
>NC_060950.1:61829500-61833994 GCF_022045245.1 Lucilia cuprina | reverse complement strand
AGTTAGTTAGTTAGTTAGTTAGTTAGTTAGTTAGTTAGTTAGTTAGTTAGTTAGTTAGTTAGTTAGTTAGTTATTTAGTTATTTAGTTAGTTAGTTAGTTAGTTAGTTGGATAGTTATTTAGTTAGTTAGTTAGTTAGTTAGTTAGTTAGTTAGTTAGTTAGTTAGTTAGTTAGTTAGTTGGTTGGTTGGTTGGTTGTTTTGTTGTTTGGTTGGTTGGTTCGTTAGTTGGTTAGTTGGTGACTGAGTGTTTCCTAAAACTCCTCATATTAAATTAGAATGTTTTTCCACATAAATTTTAAAACCGTAATTTGTATAATAATACTTTTATGACTCCACATTTAATCGGCTTCCTCTTTGAATTCTTCATAAAGAGTTAATATATTTCATTGGTTTTTTTTTTGCCCCGATAAAACTTATTCAATTTCCCTTTATTTGTATATTATTTCACTTTTTGTATGCTATCGCAGAACTATATGTCTCTATTAGCATATTTTGTAATAAAACTATAAATTTTATTACTATTTTTTTTTGACTTTTTCGTAAAGAAAAATTTACATATGAATACGGAGCAAACAAATTGTCACTAAATTTTGTGTACAATTTACATATAATTTATACAAAAAATAAAGTAATATACTAAATTATAACAAATTTACTAAATAAATATACTATATTTACTGCTAATATGTATACAAAATAAATTTGTAACTACAGCAATCCCTAAGTAAACGGCTTTGATTAATATCTAAGTACAATGAAAGCTTATTAAATATTAGAGAGTTTTTCAAATTATTGCTGTAAAACAATATATTTTCAATAATAATATTTACATAAATAATTTGCATAAATATGTATAACCACAGAATAATATAATAATAAATAAAGTTGAATAAACAAAAAAAAATAAACAATAATTTAGGTGTTATTGTCAATAATATGAATTTATTTAACAATAGAAAATTATACATAAATTTCAATTTTAGACATGATAAATGTTTTTATAACGAAATTGAAAAAAATATAAATAACAAGTAAGAAATTATAGTCGGGCGAGGCCGACCATATAATACCCTACACCTTTGACAAAAATATAATGAGATTTAGTTACCATAATAAAGCATTTAAGTTGTATTGTACCTTGCCTTAGATATACATACTTATACCGTTTATTGTTGAATAAAATTGTGGACATTTAAGTGAAATTTTGATGGGGGCTTTTCATAGGGGCTAGGGTCATATAAGAACCTATTATTATGGAATTCGTGGGGGTCATCAAATCTTGCATACATGTGCCAAATTTCATTGAATTATCTCCAAAACTGCGACCTGTAGTTTGATTAAAAGGATTACAAGCCCTATTGGGGGGGGTTTCAGTTGTATGGGGGCTAGGTGAAATAATGGACCGATCTTAACCATTTCAATAGGCTTCGTCCCTGGGACAATAGAAGATCATGTACCAAATTTCATTGAATTATCTTCAAAATTGCGACCTGTAGTTTGATTACAAGGTTTACATGGACGGACGGACAGACGGACGGACATAGCTAAATCAACTCAGAAAATGATTCTGAGCCGATTGGTATACTTTAAGGTGGGTTTAGGACCAATATTATTGTGCGTTACAAACATCAGCATAAAACCCAATATACCCTCCCCACAAAAGTGGTGTAGGGTATAAAAACACATATACACACACAATTAAACAACTAACAATTGAGCTTAAAGTATTTACACATTTATAGAAAAATGGATGAAAAAGGAGGTGTTATGTTGGAAAATTTCAAAATTTCACTACTAACTGAATACCCTTAATAAAAAAAATCCATAAAATTCTTTAAAAAAAATACATAAATTTTTATACCATAAACGGATGACCAACCAATTTTCTTTATAGAAAAAAAAGGTTAAATATTTGGCATAAAAATTTATTTTAATAAATAAAAAAAATTGTTTATTATTAAAATAATTTATGTGCAATAAATTTTTACAAAAAAAATCTATTATCTATTTTTTTCTCTAACACAAATTCACAATTATTTGTATTTAAAATTCCACTTAAATTTAAAAATTATTGCTATATAGTGAAAAGTTAATAGTAGATGATTATCATAAAAGGCGGCCAACTATAAACGACCTTAAAGAAAAAAAATTAATTTATTGAAAAATATTATAACTTTTTAAGGTATAATGAAGACATAAATCATTTTAATGCAAAACAAAAAAAAAAGAAACTAATAAATAATAAATATTCGTGTTAAAAATTATGAATTAAGTTGGAAAAAAAACCTACAGTTCTAAGAAATTTTTGTTGATGAATTAATTAAGAATTTCCATTAGATGAGATCAGTAAGGTAGATTGGTGTTAAGAAATTTACAACCCAAAAGCTTTTTTATTAAAGAAACAGCTTTTGGTTGAAACAGCTTTAGTTTTTTCTAGAAAACCTTCGTAACAAAGTTTTTTAAGGAATATTTTTATTACAAAAGCTTTTTACGAAAGTTTTTTTAAGAAAACTTTTTATAACAAAAGCTCTGTAAAAAAACATCTTCTTAAGAAAACAATTTGTAACAAAAGCTTGTTTGAGAAAACTTTTTATAGCAAAAGTTATCTAAAAAGTTATTTTTGTTACAAAACGTTTTTGAAGAAATTTTTAGCAACTAAAGCTCTTTAAAGAAACAATTTCCTTTTTTTTATTAAAGAAAAAAAGTTATTATAAAATAAGCTTTTTTTAAGGAAAACTTTCGTAACAAAGTTGAGAAAACTTTTTATTGCAAAAGTTTTCTAAAAAAGATCTTTCTCTTACGAATAGTTTTAACAGAAGCAAAAGAATTTGAATTTGATTAGAAAATTTTTCTTAAATTCAAAATTAGCTTTTTATGGAAACAATGTTTTTTTTAACAAATATTTTTATAACAAAAGCTTTCTACGAAAGTTTTTTTTGAAAGAATTTCACTTATAGCAAACGCTTTCTAAAGAAACATGTTCTTAAGAAAACAATGAGAAAACTTTTTATTGCAGAAGTTTTCTTAAAAAATCTTTGTTTCCAAGAAACATGTTAAGAAAATGGTTTGTACCAAAAGCTTTTTTGAAAAAACTTTTTATAGCAAAAGTTATCTAAAAATATATTTTTCTTACAAAACGTTTTTAAAGAAATTTTAAGCAGCAAAAGCTCTTTAAAGAAAAAATTTCTTTTTTATCAAAGAAACATTTTATTAGGAAATATTTTTAAAAAAAAACGTTTTATAGAAAACGTTCGCTACAAATTTTTCTAAAGAACATTTTAACAACAAAAGTAAAAATGTTTTCTATAGGACAAAAGACAGCTTTTGATAAAGGAAATTTTGTTTAAAAAATACTTCAAAAGCAAAGTTTTCGAAAAAAGCTTTTTTAAGAGAACGTTTTGTGCCAAAAGCTTACAGCTTTTAAAAAAAAATGTGTAAAAGTTATTGCTTCAAAAGCTTTTTTTAACTTTTATTGGAAACTCTACTGCCTTTATTTGGAAACATTGCAAAAGCTTTGTAGTAAAACAAAAGTTTTTTATTTATTTTCTTAAGGAAAGTTTTGTCCAAAAGCTAGACATATTTTTTGTATAAAAGTTCTTCTGAAGAAACTTTTTAAATCAAAGGATTTTCTACAAAAGAATTGTTTTGCTTCTATAACAAGTATTTTTTTCCAAGAACTTTTATAAAGAATCTACTTTTTGTTCAAACAGCTTTTTTGAAGAAAAGTATGGTTTCGGAACCTTTTTTGCTAAACTTTTGGTAAGAAAAAATTTCCTTTAGAATTCCTAATTGGTTTCTTTTGAACAAAATCTTTGGTTTAATTAAACAAATTTTAATGCATTTGTTCAAAAGCTTTTCTAAATGATATTCCAAAAGCTACAAATGATTTGTATCAAACGCTTTTCTAAAGAAAAGTTTAGTTTTCCTAAAAAAAAAATTGAAAAAACTCCCCTTGAAAAATACTGTTAGTTTTATTAAACAAATTTTTAATGAAAAGCGTTTAAATGCTTTTCTACAGGATATTCAAATGTTTCGCATCAAAAACTTTTCTAAAGCAAAGTTTGGTTTTTCTAACAAAAAAATCTAAAAAACTTTCCTTAAGAAATATTTTTAATTTCATTAAACAAATTCTTATATTCTATTTTGATATTGCCTTTAGGAGAGCAAAGCTCACTAGTAAACTAGTAAATATATGAAATGAAAAGAAAATATTTTAAACATTTAATCCCACATATCTTATAACTTATTAAAAGTCGCGACATTTTAATAAAAATAAATGTTTATTTAAATTTATTTTTGTTTTTCTACAAAAGAAAATAAATTTTTAAATTTTCAAAAAAAAACAATGTATAGTCGGGAATGGCCGATTATATGATACTCTACACCAATAGTCTAGTCATAGTCTAGTCATAGTCTAGTCATAGTCTAGTCATAGTCTAGTCATAGTCTAGTCATAGTCTAGTCATAGTCTAGTCATAGTCTAGTCATAGTCT
>NC_060950.1:61827634-61829400 GCF_022045245.1 Lucilia cuprina | reverse complement strand
GAACTAGAACTGAACTAGAACTGAACTAGAACTGAACTAGAACTGAACTAGAACTGAACTAGAACTGAACTAGAACTGACCTAGAACTGAACTAGAACTGAACTAAAAATGAACTAGAACTGAACTAGAACCAAACTAGAATTGAACTAAAACCAAACTAGAACTGAAATAAAGCTAAATAAGAACTTATCTATAACTAAACAAATAATATTATTTGTTTTTTTGTAGCGTAGCATTCCAAAATAACGAATCCTTCTACACCCCCTTATATATTACATACACATTATAATATATTTGTGTGTGTTAGAATAAACATTCAACTCATACTAATTTAAATAACTTGTGTATTGAATGTGAAACAAAAATAATTGCAGGACATTTATTTTGATTGAAAATTCCATAGTAATTGACTGCCACACATCAACACATTGTATATGAAATTGGTTGAACCATTTCTTATTTTTATTTTTTTGCTTTTAGCATCATAACAACAAGACTAAATAGCAATAAACATGCTGAGCGATGATGACTTTAGGGTGTTTTCAAAATGGCCAATTTAAAAAAGTAAATTATAATATAAAAGTTACAAATTCATTCACAAAACACAAACATCATCACCACCAACCAACATGTATGTAAGGATATTGATTCATTCCATCCATTTATCCAGCATTAACCACCCACACACATACGGAAAACTGTCATCTGTTAAGTGTTATGTTACCCTTCAAATATGTTGTCATATTTTGTAGTTGTTTGAAATTTTTGCCTTTAGGCGTGATTTTTGTGCAGTGAATATAAAATGGGTATTAGGAATGTTTAAATACACTAAGTGTGGTTATTTTGTTTGGAGTTAAAATGTGTTGCAATGTAGCAACAACTTTTAAACAAAAAAGCAAGTATTTTTTTCAGTGTTTTAGCTTAAAACACCCATCGTTTTCCTGCTCTATACAAACTACTCACCCACATAAATTTTTCACTCTATATATTGTTAAACAAAATTTCTATCCCTTACACCAGATAAAAACATTTCAGTTGGTCATTTTCAATATGCAACGACAGCAGCAACTACAACTCACCCAGCTATATGCTGTCATTTGTACGTTTTCCTAGTCATATTGTCTGACAATGAGCTGTCATTATTTTATGCCTTATGACAAAATAATTAATCGCTTTGTGAATATTAAATCAATTTTGAAAAAAAAACTTTTGCATATTTTAGTCTCAGCGTCAATAGCCTCAGGTTACACGTATACAACGAGTATTAGTTTATGCTTTTTATCTCCTTTTATTTTTCATAGGAAAATGCATTTTATTTACTTCAAACTTTGTTTAAAGGTGGGCAGTAGATAGAAGTACGATATGACATGTTGAGTGTTGGCAAGTGCATACAAACAGTTGCAATATTTTGTTAGGGGAATAATAAATAAGTTTGCATTGGAGTTTTAAATATGCGTGGGTGTGTTGCAGGGAGAGAAGATGGAAATGTTGCAATTGAATACTTAGGAAACTCATTATAAATATAAAAATTGTGTTAATTGAAGGGGGTTGTATTTATAGAAGATATTAGATCTAGTTGAGTTTTAGTTCAGTTCCAGTTCTAGTTTTAGCTCTAGTTCAGTTCCAGTTCAGTTCTAGTTCAGTTCTAGTTCAGTTCTAGTTCTAGTTCAGTTCTTGTTCAGTTCTAGTTCTAGTTCAGTTCTAGTTCAGTTCTAGTTCAGTTCTAGTTCAGTTCTAGTTCAGTTCTAGTTCAGTTCTAGTTCAGT
>NC_060950.1:61824021-61827534 GCF_022045245.1 Lucilia cuprina | reverse complement strand
AGTTAGTTAGTTAGTTAGTTAGTTAGTTAGTTAGTTAGTTAGTTAGTTAGTTAGTTAGTTAGTTAGTTAGTTAGTTAGTTAGTTAGTTAGTTAGATAGTTAGTTAGTAAGGTAGTTAATTAGTTAGTTAGTTAGTTAGTTAGTTAGCTAGCTAGTTAGTTAGTTAGTTAGTTAGTTAGTTAGTCAGTTAGTTAGTTAGGTATGAAGTTAATTAGTTACTTAGTTAGGTAGTTAGTTAGTTAGTTAGTTAGTTAGTTAGTTAGTTAGTTAGTTAGTTAGTTAGTTAGTTAGTTAGTTAATTAGTTAATTAGTTAGTTAGTTAGTTAGTTAGTTAGTTAGTTAGTTAGTTAGTTAGTTGGAGAGTTAGTTAGTTAGTCAGTTAGTTAGCTAGTTAGGTAGTTAGTTAGGTAGTTAGTTAGTTAGGTAGTTAGTTAGTTAGTTGGTTAGTTATTTAGTTAGTTAGTTAGTTATTTAGTTAGTTAGTTAGTTAGTTAGTTAGTTAGTTAGTTAGTTAGTTAGTTAGTTAGTTAGTTAGTTAGTTAGTTAGTTAGTTAGTTAGTTAGTTAGTTAGTTAGTTAGTTAGTTAGTTAGTTAGTTAGTTAGTTAGTTAGTTAGTTAGTTAGTTAGTTAGTTAGTTAGTTAGTTAGTTAGTTAGTTAGTTAGTTAGTTAGTTAGTTAGTTAGTTAGTTAGTTAGTTAGTTAGTTAGTTAGTTAGTTAGTTAGTTATTTAGTTAGTTAGTTAGTTAGTTAGTTAGTTAATTAGTTACTTACTTATTTACAGCTCATATACACTTCGTTCTATATCGTCCATTCCAGTTCCTCTCCCATCTCGTTTGGCCTTCTTTCAACAGTCAGCCTTTGGTATTTTTGAACTTAACTTGGCTATAAGTTCAAACCTTAAAAAAAAAACAGTTGAAAAAGTTCTTTGGGTTTTATTACGAACATTTTAAATATTTGGCGGGTATGTTATAAAAAGATTTTTAAAAGAATCTTGTACAACGTTGAAATTTAGTTTTGTGTAATAAGTGCCAGAGATCACGCACTTAAAATAAAAAAATCTGTTTTTATTTCCTTTGTTTGAAAAAAATTTAAGAAAATATTTCAAATGTTTGCTGCAAAACAAGTTGACATACACATTAGTTAGGTTGTTTGATGATAAGTCTTATTTAAAAGCTAAACTATGAAACAAATAATAGTTTTTTTTTAATTTTTAAAATTATTAAAAATATAGAGCATAATATTATAAATTTTATATATAAATTGAAGACATTTTAATACCAACTATATATCACCATTATAATCACAATTAATAAATTGCCCTATTACTTCTTAAAATTGTAAGAATTCCATTCAAATAAACTAATTTAATGATTTCACTGAAAATCCCCAAAGCTTCTAGACTAGGAAATATATTATTTTTTCTGTGTTTATTTTTCATTCACGTTAGTAAATAAATAATTTATTAACAAATTCCATAAGGGATTAAATAGCCCTCATATACGCCTACATATTTGATGAGTAAATAAACACAAGTAAACTTTTCAACATATTGTATACATATATGCTTTTCTTAATGAAAACATAAATATGTATGTAAATATGTGTTTTATACAACATTTACTACATCAAGTTGCCACTCAATCATGCTGTATGTTAAGTAAAATTTAGTAAGTTGGAACCTGGTAAATGTGGGAGAAAAATAGGACTTCAAAAACGACTATTTGGAAGACTATATGTAAATGTAAGTAGAGATACTGAATTAGAACTGAACTAGAACTGACTAGAACTGAACTAGAACTGAACTAGAACTGAACTAGAACTGAACTAGAACTGAACTAGAACTGAACTAGAACTGAACTAGAACTGAACTAGAACTGAACTAGAACTGAACTAGAACTGAACTAGAACTGAACTAGAACTGAACTAGAACTGAACTAGAACTGAACTAGAACTGAACTAGAACTGAACTAGAACTCAACTAGAACTGAACTAGAACTGAACTCGAACTGAACTAGATCTTATCTAGAACTGAACTAGAACTGAACTAGAACTGAACTAGAACTGAACTAGAACTGAACTAGAACTGAAGTTCAACCGAACTAGAACCTTGTTTATTTTTATAAGAACAGTATTTATGGGCCCTCTTTTCGCTGAAGATTGTCCTTGACTGACTTAATTTAAATCTTGGTGAAAAAATAAATTATAATGATATATAGTTTTAAATAAGATTTGAATACTTTATGAACAATGACTAAAATACAAACAAAAACTAAGCTCGTTTTTTATGTTTTCTGTTTTATTTTGTTTCGTTTTTTTTTTAATGAATAATAAACTCCACACCTATTTATCAGTTAAGAGCCATAACTTTGTCAATATGTCAGTTTATTTTGTAAATGTGTTTGTAGCTATTTTTCGTTGTAAGAAAGCGTGATCACATATTATATGGACACTACACAATAAACTGACTCAATAAACGTAAAATTCCTGGACAATATTTTACTATAAAACACAAATCTGCCCTATTCCCCAAGTACTATAAAAATATAAAACTTAAAAGATGTGAACTAAACAATTAAATTGTAAACGTGTTAAATGTTGCGAGTAAATTTTCTTTTAAATCTTCAAAAGACTTACTTGAATAAGGCAGTTAGGACATGAAGAAAAAAACTCATCATACAACTTCTTAAGAACTTGCACAACTATAAAAACACATTTTACAATTCTCTTTTCTCGTTTTCTTTAAATGTAAAATTTTTTAAAACGAAAGTGCTGCTTTTAAGACTTTAAACACTTTGTTTATGATCAACAACAACAATCAGCAACATGCAACACAATCGTGTATGGGACGGCAATAAAGTTGACAGTAAAAGAAACAGGCAGCAACAGCAGCAGCCGTCTGCTCAGAAAGAACAAAAGTAACGACATGTGGCCTAATCTTATCTTCATTTAAATGTCATCTGAAAAACAATAAAACATAAATTATACCTTAAATTGTACCAGGTATCAGGACATGGAAATACAGAGCTAAATGTGCTGACAAAGGCAAAATGAAGGTTACCAGTGTTTAAGCTTTAATGTATTTCTGTTTCTACTTTCGTGTCATTTCCTCTTTTTCCATATGCTCTGGTATGGCGGTAGTGGATATTTATTTCCAAAGTTCGTTTTCACAGTTTATACTTGTGAATAAAAAGAGATTTTAAGAAAGTGGTAACAGCAGTCGATCTAAGTAGCTTTAACGTGGACATTATCAAAGATTAATTTAAGAGCATTATTTACTTAATGGTTTTAATGAAGTGGCAATAAAAAAAATTAAAATGTTTAATAATCCGGATATTAAAATAGAAATTATATAATATTGAATAACAGACAGATTTATAGATTTTACTATATTATAATTTTTTATTCAAGAACTGAACTAGAACTGAAATAGAACTGAACTAGAACTGAACTAGAACTGAACTAGACCTGAACTAGAACTGAACTAGAACTGAACTAGAACTGAACTAGAACTGAA
>NC_060950.1:61815640-61823921 GCF_022045245.1 Lucilia cuprina | reverse complement strand
TAACTAACTAACTAACTAACTAACTAACTAAATAACTAACTAACTAACTAACTAACTAACTAACTAACTAACTAACTAACTAACTAACTAACTAACTAATTAACTACCTTACTAACTAACTATCTAACTAACTAACTAACTAACTAACTAACTAACTAACTAACTAACTAACTAACTACCTAACTAGCTAACTAACTAACTGACTAACTAACTAACTACCTAACTAGCTAACTAGCTAACTAACTGACTAACTGACTAACTAACTAACTAACAACCTAACTAACTAACTAACTAACTAACTAACTAACTAACTAACTCTCCAACTAACTAACTAACTAACTAACTAACTCTCCAACTAACTAACTAACTAAGTAACTACATACCTAACCAACTAACTAACTAATTAACTACCTAACTAACTATCTAACTAACTAACTAACTATCTAACTAACTAACTAACTAACTAACTAACTAACTAACTAACTACCTAACTAGCTAACTAACTGACTAACTAACTAACTAACTAACTAACTAACTCTCCAACTAACTAACTAACTAATTAACTAACTAACTAACTAACTAACTAACTAACTAACTAACTAACTAACTAATTAATTAACTAACTAACTAACTAACTAACTAACTAACTAACTAACTAACTAACTAACTAACTAACTAACTAACTAACTAACTAACTAACTAACTAACTAACTATATATCTATCTATCTATCTATCTATCTATCTATCTATCTATCTATCTATCTATCTATCTATCTATCTATCTATCTATCTATCTATCTATCTATCTATCTATCTATCTATCTATCTATCTATCTATCTATCTATCTATCTATCTATCTATCTATCTATCTATCTATCTATCTATCTATCTATCTATCTATCTATCTATCTATCTATCTATCTATCTATCTATCTATCTATCTATCTATCTATCTATCTATCTATCTGACCATATATACATTCTGGATCCCTTTGTTTACCTTCTATATCTCTAAATGATAAACATTTAAGAACCGAATTCTTAAGACACGTTACGTTTACTTACAGATCAGCCAAATCCTTTAGAGCGAAGTAGAGAGATGTTAAAAGTATTGATTGGGTCTAACAGGACCTTAGGATATAAAAAATACTACAAAAAAAACTACAAACTAACCTATCCAAGATAACTATAAAAATCCGATTAACTAATAAAAAAGTATCCATAAACCATGTTATGAATTTATTACAGAACATTCCACTTGTCTTAAACTAAAGACTATATAAAGAGTCCTCATTATAAAATTCTTTGCAGCGTAACGTTACCAGCAGCAACACTTCCAAAATTGAAAATATAACATTCTTTAACAAGCACTAATTAAAACGAATTGTATTACAAAACTTCTGTTTCTCATTAAAGAAAAATGTTACTTTACAACTTGCAAAAATTTTGAAGTATAGAATATAAAGTTTTTGTTTCCTAACCATTAACTTTTTCCTTTAACTTTAAAATTAATTATGTATTCTTCATGTGTTACAAACTTAATGACAAATTTAGTACACTATACAATCAAGCCATAAAAGGAGTAAAGTACATGAAAACACCATCACTATCATCTATAGCAAGATACAACAGAAACAGCAGCAGCAACAGTAACAACAATAATAACTACTAAAGCAAAACTAACAATATCGTTTTAGATGCATCAGTGTTTGATTTCGCGTGAAATTCACTCACGACTTGTAATTATTTAATTTAATTGTTCTGTTGTGTGTTCTAAAATGTTTAGCAACATATAATAAAAGTGTTCGAACAAAAAAAAAAAAAAAAAAATAAACTGTGAGCGGACAGACTGTTAGCTATCAACAATCAAGAAACAATACAAACTAAAGCACATTGAATATTTTATTTCAGCGGTATGTATGTCCAACACAAATAAAGAAGAGGAGTATACTGACTTCCTCACCTCGTATGTAACAAGTCTAAAACATAATAGTTGGTTATAGTACCAAGCATAGACTAACAGATATAACTTGAACCATAAGGGATTCACTTTTGAAATAGCCCAGAGACTGTTCTGGTAAAAAGTGTACTAGTCATAAAGAGAATGTCGAAGAGCAGCTCACCGCCGCCCCATTGTGCTTGTAAATGACTGTGCCAGTTCATTTACAAGCACTTTCCTTAAGTTCTCGATCTATATAACATGCGATAATGCTGCCCCGTTTTTTAACTTCCGAGATGTTAAAACATTAGATCCATTTACAACCACCATGATGGGATGTCCTCTGTTGAGTCGACAAACGCACCTAGAGACTTATTTGGAAGACCAAAACATGAATCCATCAAAAAAGCCAAGGACTTTGCTCTTGTATAAGATAACATTAATCCATCACCATTCACTACATCACACTACTCATTTATCTCTTATCCTAGAGAACAACATCCATCACTTTTCATTTTTTTGACACGCTCATAGAAACTTCTCATTTATTTGACACACTCATAGAGTACAACATCCGACACACTTATCTTTAGTATACTGGAAGGATCCGTATACCACTACATTTATCCTGTATCATAAACACTTAACACCAACTCATTTTCAGAGTTACTAGTCTTGAATTCGGCAACAGCACCAACCATTCCCTAATTGTAGATTTCACCGTGCATTGGTCTCACAATCTCTCTTCCTGAGTAGTATCTGACACAGGCTCATAGAGAAAAACAGCTGTATGATTGGAGTCGTATAAGACATTTAATTATCCCTCAAAAGTTGTTTAGGAAACGAAAATCGAAACAACACCTTGTATGAGACTGCCCTGCTCCACACAAGTGTATACAGAGATGTCAATATTAATCTTCTATCAAACTTTCTCAAGGATCTTGTCAAATTTCTTTTAAGTAAAGTAGATTCTCTTGAAATCATCAAAGAGATGAATTGTGAGGAGATAGAAAAAGACAGAGTTACAGGGATAAAGGAGAAATACACAGAAGCTATAGAAAGATAATATTAAAGATCAAAGAGTTTTCATATGATCACTTCTGTATATAGCTTAACTGAGATATGTGAAGATCTAATTAATATGTTGAGCTATAAGCATTCAGTCTTAAGAAAAGGCAATCGTGCAAATGTACTCATGCGATCAACGTCCATAACTCATATCACAGCTTGATTTTTGATGACTGAGATGATAAAATAGCAGAATTGATCTTTGTCTATCATGGTTTCTGCTCTTGACAGTTTTCAATCTTGTCTTAATTTTTCTCTGTTCCACGGCTATATGGATATATTACATTTGTTTGTGGTAGACGCATCAAACAGTGTAGAATTTTCCAAAGTTCGACATTACATCATATCATCATATCACAGACTTTTGGACACTTAGTTTGGTTAATAGGTAATCAATAATTGTGCCGATGTGTTCAGCGACGACGATCATTTTTAGCTCAATGGAATGAGATCAATTCACAACAGAACTTATCGCCTAGGATATGAGCATCAAACTGTGTAGTGTTTCCTTAAGTTCGACACCGTATCATATCTGTCAGTTCATCAAGCAAATGATATTTTGCTTGCTTATTTTGGTTAATAGGTAATCAATAATTGTGCTGATGTGTTCAGCGACGACGATCATTTATAGCTCAATGGAATGAGATCAATTCACAACAGAACTCACATACTTATTATATCTTAAAAAAAGTACCGTTTGGTGCTGTTTACACGATCTTGGTGCTCTCGGAGCAAATTTCTTAAGAAATGAAGACTTTGTTTACAACAAAGATCATTGCCTCATACATGATCAATGATTTTTGGCATGAAAATATTTATGACATTGATCCGGAGAGAAATGGTTTTAAGATTTAAGAGATTGTTGAAATCCCTCAACTTGGTGTCGAGTAAGATGTTCTTCTAATACTTCGGATCTATAAACCGGTGCTTATCAGAACCTTAGGCCTTAACCTGAAATGAGTTGACTTAGTGTTTATTATGTTGCCGGATGATCTTGGCCTGGCTTGTGAGTTGGTTGCATACATATAGTGGTTGTGGTTTAAGCTTTAAATATTGAGAAGGGAAGGGGCTATGCTATTTCCATAGGTTCTATATCAGTGATTAATCTTTCTTGTCGGGAAATGAATTGGGTTTGTATTCGCCATTGCGCTAAAATAAACCTGGTCACCGTCCTATGGGAAGCTCAAATGGATGGTGTTGAGTCATCTAATAAGCTCAGTCTGTAGTTGTATAAGTACTACAGTGACATAAGGCCAACAAGGCAGTTGTTTATATAAAGAACTTCGATTTATATTAAAAAATGGATCTGATAACTGAAACTTAAAGTAATGTTATTTGATATTCCTTGCTTTTCGCTTTGAAGATGAAGATCTTGCGAGATATTGATCTTTAGTAAACTTGTAGAGCTATGGCTCTGTTGATTCGGCAACAGCACCTAGAGACGTAACCGGTGAACCGAAGCACGATCCATCAATAAGCGGTAGACATTGTTCTTACTCACAGTGACACGCTGTGGCAAGTCTGATATGAACAGAGTATACTCTGAACATATCTTTTGGCAACAGCACCGAACTTATCCCGAAATATTGACCATTATCATGCATCAGTCTTTTAACCGCCACTTACTCTTCCCGCGAATTTGGGTTTAAACCACAGCCACTACGTGGATCCCGAAGGAACCTCAACCAACTGACCAGCCAGGACATAGTCCTGCGGGCAACTGGCCACCCGTAGTACCAGATTATGCGGTGCTCTGGTCTGACCTCTGCCAATCTATGCAAGGACTAAGCTAAACAGTAGACTGAAACAACCAATTTTTCAGTCCCGGTCAGACTGGAGGTATTGGGCACCTCTTTATACCCCGGGATTGCAATAACACCAAAGCGGAGGTCTCGCCAAGTTAACATGCCCCCGGGGTTAAAACTGAGAATGGTACAATATGTTTTTCAGCTTGAGAGAACAAGTTTATAGATAAAAGCTCACAATTAGTGTATGTTGTAGTACGATCGCCTTATTACGAAGGCCATCGGGACGGAACTACATTTGAAGTTAAGTGTAGATGTTTTCTTGGTTACAAAGATTGTTTCGTTATCCATGTCCCAGGTGTAGCCGGCTAATGGATTTGGAGTGTTAAGTGTAAAAGTTTCGGATTAACAGCCCAATCGTATAACGTTCCTATATATGATGTTTGTTTGTCTGTATTTCTTCTACCGTTTGTACAATGGCTGTGTGTTCATTTATATGTTTTATGAGATGAATGATAAGTTAACAAGAAGTAAGAAAATTGGCGTGTACAAACAACAACATGGCAACAGCGACAACAACAAAAAAACATCATTTAACCAAATATAGCTGCAACAGCAGCAGCAATAACAAAGCGAGCAAACGACAACAACATGACTGTTAAAACATCGCACACAATCTTTAGGTATTTAAGGTTATTTATAATGATATTTAAGCGTAAAAAAACATTTAACAAAAAAAATTGTTAAAACAAAAATGAATAAAAATTATAAAAAACAAAAAAAAATCTCCTCCGTGACAATGTTGTTGAACAACATTGCCGTGACCAGGATTCGAACCTGGGTTACTACGGCCACAACGTAGGGTCCTAACCACTAGACGATCACGGCTATAGGAGATATATTTTTAAACAACTTTTTCAATTCTCTTATCACACATGCTTGTGTGTTTATAGCAAAGTTGCTGTTGTTGTACACATTTTATGTTGATAATACGCGCCGCTGTTTTGTTCATGCTCACTAACTTTTTATTGAATATGTTGCTGTTGTCTTGTTTTGCTTTTTGGTATTAAAAGCATTTGTGGTATTTTAGTTGTTTGATTGTGGCATTGGTTTTTTTTTAAGTGAAAGTATTTTGATTTAAAATTTCAAATCACTTAAAGAAACAAAAAATTACAAAAAAATCTCGGTTCAATTCTCAACAGAGTCATGTTATTTTGTTATCACTTTTTTTTTGCCATGTAATGGATTTTTTTAAAGATTTTTATTTATTCAATAAATTTTTCGATTAAATCTGTTGATAAGTTCGCAAAAAAATGTTGTAAAAAACAAAACATACTTTTGGGCAATTGTTTTTTTTTTTATAAATATTATGGGCCTTATGCAAAAACGATTATTAAAGTTAACAATGGTTTACTGCACACCTTTTCCATATAAAAACAGGTTTTAACAACCATTGTTAACTTAATAATCGTTTTTGCATAAGGCGGTAAGTGATCGATTAGTTACTGTGCAGTTAGTTGCTTATGTTCTTTTTATAGAAAATTTTATTTTATATAACTTTTTTTCTATAAAAAAATTTTTGTTTTTATAGAATATTTTTGGAAAAATGTTCTATTTTACAGAATTAAAAAAAAATATTTATTATAGAACATTTTCGGAGAATTTTTTTTTATTTTCTTTTGAGAAATTATCTTCATATAGAACATCTTTGAAATAATTTTATCTCTATACAAAATTGTCGGAGAAATTTTTTTTTATTTTCTTTTGAGAAATTATCTTCATATAGAACATTTTTGAAATAATTTTTATCTTTATACAAAATTTCGTAAAAATTTTCTTTTTACAGAAAATGTTTCAAGAAATTTTCTTTTTATAAAAAATTTTCGGAGAAAAAAATTTTCTTTTGAAAAATTATCTTTTTATAGAACAGTTTTGAAATAATTTTATTTTTATAAGAAATTTTGTATAACTTTTTTTGGAAATTTTCTTTTTACAGAAAATTTTGCAAGAAATTTTCTTTTTATAAAAAAGTTTTTGGAGAAATTTTCTTTTTATTGAAAATTTATGTAAAATTTTTATTTTTATAGAAAATTTATGGAGAGTTTTTTTTATATAGATAAATTATGTAGAAATTTTCTTTTTTATACAAATTTTTATAAGAAATTTTGTATAATTTTTTTTTTTGAAATATTCTTTTTACTGAAAATTTTGCAAGAAATTTTCTTTTTGTATAATTTTTTTTTAGAGAATTTTCTTTTTATAAATAAATTTTGTATAAATTTTATTTTTACGGAAAATGTTTAAAGAATTTTTTTTTAAGAAATTTTCTTTTTAGAGAATTATTTTTTTTATAATAGACTTTGTATAAATTTTATTTTTATAAAAACTTTTCATTTTACAAAAAATTTTTGGAAAAATTTTCTTTTTATAGAATATTTTTCAAAAAATGTTCTTTTTATAGAAAATTTTCCAGAAAATTTCCCTTCATAGAAAAATTTAATTTTTGTATCATAGAAAATGTTCAGAAATTTTTTTAATAATATATTTTTTCAAAAAGTTTTTAATAATAATTTACGATAAATTTTCTTTTTATAGAAAAATTTCCAGAAATTATCTTTTAATAGGAAAATTTCAGGAAATTTTCTTTTTATAGAAAATTTTACAAAAATTTTCTTTTTATAGAAAATTTTACAAAAATTTTCTTTTTATAGAAAAATTTCCAGAAATTTTCATTTCATAGAAAATGTTTCAGAATTCTTTATTTTATAGAAAATATTGCAGAAATTTCCTTTTTATAGAAAATTTTTCAGAAATTTTCTTTTTGTAGCAAATTTTTCACAAATTTGCTTTTTAAGAAAATTTTTACAAAATTTTCTTTTTATACGAAATTTTTGCTTTTTATAGAAAAATTTGCAGAATTTAGCTTTTTATAGAATATTCTCTTTTTATTTAGCTTTTTTGCAGAATTTTCTCTTTATAGAAAAATTTCCAGAAAATTTTACAAAAATTTTCTTTTTATAGAAAAAATTTGTAGAATTTCCACAAACTTGCTTTTTATAAAAAATTTTTGCTAAATTTTCTAAAAAAAGCAAAAAGCTTTTTATAGAAAAATTTGAAGAATTTTCTCTTTATAGAAAATTTTCCAGAAAATTTTACAAAAATTTTCTTTTTATAGAAAAAATTTGCAGATTTTTTCTTTTTATAGAAAAAATTTGTAGAATTTTTCTTTTTATAGAAAAAATTTGCAAAATGTTTCTTTTTATAGAAAAATTTCCACAAACTTGCTTTTTATAGAAAAGTTTTGCTAAATTTTCTTTTTATAAAAAATTTTCAAAAAATTTTCATTTCAAAGAAAATTTTTGAAAATTAACGATAAATTGTTTTTATAAAAAACTTAGATAGTTCGTTAGTTAGTTAGGAAGTTAGTTAGTTAGTTAGTTAGTTAGTTAGTTAGTTAGTTAGTTAGTTAGTTAGTTAGTTAGTTAGTTAGTTAGTTAGTTAGTTAGATAGTTAGTTAGTTAGTTAGT
>NC_060950.1:61813447-61815540 GCF_022045245.1 Lucilia cuprina | reverse complement strand
GTCATAGTCTAGTCATAGTCTAGTCATAGTCTAGTCATAGTCTAGTCATAGTCTAGTCATAGTCTAGTCATAGTCTAGTCATAGTCTAGTCATAGTCTAGTCATAGCCGAGTCATAGGCGAGTCATAGCCGAGTCATAGCCGAGTCATAGCCTCAATACCATAGAATCGTTCATGTTTCAGTTCTATTAACAACGTATAGCGTACATAACTTAAGATCTTAAACCAACAATATTCTTTCATTTATCAGAAATTAAAATATATATTGTGGGAAATCAATTTTCATATTGTAGTGCATCTGACATATGGTATTGCGTTTGATAAAAAAAAACTAAAAACAAAATATTTATATTTTTATAAAAAAAAAAATCTAAAACTAACAAAAAATATGCACTCGTATTGCATGTTTATTCAAAATATAAAAAAAATTTAGTTTACTAATATAATTCATTAAATTGTATGAATGTTTTGTTGCCTGAAAATATAAAAATTGGGAAAAAATTCTAATAAAAACATAGAAAAAACCTCAACTACAATTGAAAAATTCTTTGAAGCATGTATGATGCATTTTGTGGATTCTGTATATTTATTTTGATTTAGTAGTTGTAGAAAA
Organism: Lucilia cuprina; assembly: GCF_022045245.1. Lineage (NCBI taxonomy): Eukaryota > Metazoa > Arthropoda > Insecta > Diptera > Calliphoridae > Lucilia > Lucilia cuprina. The sequence continues at coordinate 61,814,929 of NC_060950.1, read as the reverse complement.
ATCTGATATATTTCATATTAGATTTTGTATATTTTTTCCTTTTTATGTATTTTCTGTTTGTGTTGAAGGGGTTAGGATTTGTTTATTGTTATTTATTGTGGTTTATTTAAAATGCAATATTTTTTAATAAAATACATCAAAAATAAAATGCATAAAACCCTGGCATAAAGTACCTATAGTTTTTCCTTTTAAAAATTTCCTAACAAATATTGAAATTACGAAATGCAATATGCTTGTAAAAATTGAAGAGTTATACATGCTGGTGCATGCATAAATACCTAAATATGTATAGAATATTTAGTTTGGTTTTAATTTTTCAAAATATTTGTTATTTTATTCATATTTTATTTAATTTACAGAAGGACACTAAAGTATACTTTTCCAAATTAAAAACAGTTGTTACAATAAATTTAAGTTATTCTAGAGAACTTCTTGAAATTGAAAAACTGATTTTAACTTCAATATGTTTTCAAGACATCTTTCAAGAAATACTTGAAGGCGATTGTCATGAAACCACCTGCAACCTACTTTTACTGTAAGTTTTGGTCATTGCTCTTACACTAGTTATAATAACTGTAGTTTAATATGTTCCCAAATTATTGTCCAACTATGAATGACTGAATACATTTTTTATTCGTTAATGTTTGTTCATATATATTTCTTTTTCTTTGGCTACCTATAATAAAAATGAGACTCATTTAAAATTGTTAATATTAATTCCCACCAAATGTGGACAATTTATCATTTAAAAATTCGTTAAAGGTACGATTATGACACTGTTTAACCAGTACAAAACATTATATTTTTGGACACTACTTGTTTGGAATTTTAAACTCATGTTCAGTACCCACACCCAGTGTATGATATATTTATATATAAATTTTGTTTTGGTTATTTTTTTATTCATATTAAATATGAACATTTGTTATTTTTTTACGATTAATATCATAAAATTCCAACACGCATAATTTGGCAAATAAATAAATACTTAAATGTGGTAGATGTGTATTTAACCGCAACCGCACATGATCAGACAGAAAATATTAACCAGTAGGAATTTTTGGAAAAAATAACTAAAAAGTGGATCTAAACGATAACGGAACTAGAACTGAACTAGAATTGAAATAGAACTCAACTAGAACTGAACTAGAACTGAACTAAGACTGAACTAAGACTGAACTAGAACTGACCTAGAACTGAACTAGCACTGAACTAGAACTGAACTAGAACAGAACTAGAACTGAACTAAGACTGAACTAGAACTGAACTATAACCGAACTAGAACTGAACTGAACTGGAACTAAACTAGAACTGATCTAGAACTGAATTGGAACTGAATTGGAACTGAACTAGAACTGAACTAGAACTGAACTAGAACTAGAACTGAACTAGAACTGAACTAGAACTGAAATAGAACTGAACTAGAATTGAACTAGAACTGAACTAGAACTGAACTAGAACTGAACTAGAACTGAACTAGAA
>NC_060950.1:61810408-61813347 GCF_022045245.1 Lucilia cuprina | reverse complement strand
ATGACTAGACTTTGACTAGACTATGACTAGACTATGACTAGACTATGACTAGACTATGACTAGACTATGACTAGACTATGACTAGACTATGACTAGACTATGACTAGATCTATGACTAGAGTATGACTAGACACTGACTAGACTATGACTAGATCTATGACTAGACTAGTTAGTTAATTAGTTAGTTAGTTAGTTAGTGATTTAGTTAGTTAGTTAGTGATTTAGTTAGTTAGTTAGTAAGTTAGTTAGTGATTTAGTTAGTTAGTTAGTTAGTTAGTTAGTTAGTTAATTAGTTAGTTAGTTAGTTAGTTAGTTAGTTAGTTAGTTAGTTAGTTAGTTATTTAGTTAGTTAGTAAGTTAGTTAGTTAGTTAGTTAGTTAGTTAGTTAGTTAGTTAGTTAGTTAGTTAGTTTGTGATTTTGTTAGTTAGTTAGTTAGTTAGTTAGTTAGTTAGTTAGTTAGTTAGTTAGTTAGTTAGTTAGTTAGTTAGTTAGTAAGTTAGTTAGTTGGTTAGTTAGTTAGTTAGTTAGTTAGTTATTTAGTTATTTAGTTAGATAGTTAGTTAGTTAGTTAGTTAGTTAGTTAGTTAGTTAGTTAGTTAGTTAGTTAGTTAGTTAGTTAGTTACTTACTTACTGAGTTAGTTAGTTTTTCAGTCCATCCCATATGCATATTTATTACCTTGTCGCTATTGCAGGGTCTAGAACATCTACACGTGTTTCCAACCTTCTATTGTACTCTCAATTTATTGTTAAAAATTTTTTCTTTAAAAACAAATAAAAAACTTTTTAAACATAAATCTGATAAAAATCCTTTGAAATAATTCAAATTATTATATTTGTTAAATAAACTTGAAAGCAAAAATATCAAGAGCCTCGATGAGAAACAAATTTTTTATTTAATATCGGCCACCTACTAAGCATGTGTATGCTTTTTCACCCATTCTTTTAAAATCAAATCATCATCTGAAATTAACAAAGCCGAGAGAAAAGGGAGATAGAGTATGAAAAAAAAAACAAAAAAAGAAAATCACCTACAAGGGTCTAACATAATTCAACTAACAAATAATAAAACAAATGAAATATGCAACCATGCATAAATTTACTCCGACAACAACAGTAACACAATATTGCAGCATATATAGACAGACTACCAAAAAACATAAATATATAGACTCATACTCTCAAGCACTACATTAAGGAGGTATCCTTTATATTAAAACTCTTGTGTCCATTACTATATGCTATATAGTTGCCGACAATTTTGTCACTTGTTTAATTTTTTTAACCTTTCGAAAATTCAGTATGAAACGAAAACCCTCTAATAATATTCATAAAATATACATTTATCTCTTATATTTACATACATATATACATAAACATATTCAAATGCCTAGATGAGTTTGTGTTGATATACATTTTACATTTTAGAATGTTTGTGTAGAAACATTTCTCAATTTATATGCAATGTTTTTGATTTATTATCAAAATGCAAAACAAATGATTCTCCTTCCCTTTTCCAATAACTCTTTCCAAGATTTTATATGTATGGGTCAGAGAGAAGCAATACAAGAAACAAACCGAAGTTGTATTATATTCATTTATTCTTCCTATATGAAGTGTTTGTCAGAGTTAGGTTTATAAAAGTTGTTCTATTATTATTTTTAGCATTACCACCCAAAGTGTTTTCTGTATGAACTGAATGCATATATCATTCAAGTTGGCTCAATTGTATTGACCATAATATTAGAAGGAGCCTTTGAGGAAGAAAAATATCAATTAAAAACCCAAGCCACAAAATTTTCTATAGCAAATCTTACAGGCAACCACAATTTCTATAGAACGTCTATGGAACACCACTTTAAGCGACACTATTTTTTAAGCTTAACTGAAACTGAGTCAAAATCTTGTTAAAGATAAATATTTTTAGATAAAATTTTAAATCTACACAATGTTGAAAATGTTTTCCTTAAACTCCTCATCCTTTCTTTTATAAAGGCCTCTTCAGTTAACTACTCTATCAACTCATGCCAACATTAACTGTCTCTTTATATAGTTTATATCGAAACATACATAGAGCATACGAATGGATGTTGCCCTGGGAATATATCAAAAGTGCTCATAATTTATAAACACTCATACATGATGAAAATAAAATTCAAAATCTCGAACTTTCAAAATAAACAAACAAATATGTACATTTACATGTGCATGTACGTATGTATGTGTAGGAATAGGAGTGCTTACACAAACATGCAAAACTTCATGGACTGTGTAGAATTCCTATTAAAACACTTTTAGGTTAAAATTGGAAATTTGTTTTTTAGTTTCTTTCAAATGAGACAAAAATAAACCCTAAAAATGCCAAACAAGAGTCCAAATGACAGCTTGGACAGCAAGGATAGTAAATGGACAAAGAGATGAGTATAAAGGAATGAAAACTGTAATAAGTGATGAATTCTTAAATACTTGTTAAATTGAAAAGGACATGAAACCTTAATTTTCAAAGCTAAGACTAACTAACTAACTAACTAAATAACTAACTAACTAGCTAGCAAACTAACTAACTAACTAACTAACTAACTAACTAACTAACTAACTAACTAACTAACTATTGCATGCGAATGGAATAACTAACTAAACAACTAACTATCTATCTAACTAACTAACTACATAACTAAGTAACTAATTAACTAACTACCTACCTACCTACCTACCTAACTCACTAACTAACTAACTAACTAACTAACTAATTAACTACCTAACTAAGTAACTTCCTAACTAACTAACTAACTAACTAACTAACTAACTAACTAACTTCCTAACTAACTAAATAACTAACTAACTTCCTAACTAACTAACTAACTAACTAACTAACTAACTAACTAACTAACTAACTAACTAACTAACTAACTAACTAACTAACTAACTAACTAACTAACT
>NC_060950.1:61808870-61810308 GCF_022045245.1 Lucilia cuprina | reverse complement strand
GTTCTAGTTCAGTTCTAGTTCAGTTCTAGTTCAGTTCCAGTTCAGTTCTAGTTCAGTTCTAGTTCAGTTCTAGTTCAGTTCTAGTTCAATTCTAGTTCAGTTCTAATTCAGTTCTAGTTCAGTTCTAGTTCAGTTCTAGTTCTGTTCTAGTTGAGTCAAGTTTAGTTCTAGTTAAGGAAAGTATGTTTTACATGCATTGTATGTTTTTGTAATAAATTTGATTAGACGTTTTCTGTCTGCTTCCGATATTCGATAAAAGCCGAATATATTTATGCAACAATCATATCAATCGAAACTTTCACCTTCAAAATAACTTCGTGATCTTTGAATTCAACATAAACACAACCCATTATTTTCTTTAGAAACTGTCAATTAACTTAAGTGTCACTCACATTTACACCCATAAAAGGGTTTGACATCCATGTAGGTACTCGTTTGAATATTATTAGTAGTAAATGTGAACTATTATAATAACAATGATAATTACATGTATAATTACAAATAAATAAAACAACCACTACTGTCTATCTACATATCATTTTATTTATTATTATAAATCACTATAAAACCTGACAGTTAAAACATTTAAACTTATTGTAATTTACAAACAGTCTGACAACTTTAACAAATGACAATTTATAAAGAAAATAAAATAAATTTTAATACATACAAGTGAATGTGAGTGTATGTTTGTTGTGTGTTAAAAAAAATAAATTAATAATTTATTCACTAACAACATTTTTAACAATTTATTATAGTAATTTATTTGTACAAATAACATGTTTTATTTTATATGTGTTCAGTTGTATTTGTTTTACCCCACTTCACTTTTTTTATATTTTCATATGAACACTAATTTAACCCAAGTTTAAAATAGAAAAAAAGTAACTGAATGAATGTAAAATATTTAACAGAGGAAAGATACGAAGAAATGACGCAAATAATAAAGGCCATTTTTTCGTAACAGTTCTACTTTATTCTAGGTTTATTCTGAACGCAGGCATACATATTCACAGAAACACCGTTTTCACCAAAAAGCAAATAAATAATATTTTCTATAAAATTTATGACAGCAATTAATAAACACAAAACAACAAAATATAGAAATAGAGAAAAAAGGAAATTCAAATTTATGTACGTTACAAAGTAATATATTTTAAAATTATTCATATTAAATGAACACTATAACCCTACGAAACATAACATTTATATTGCTTTGAACTTATATAAATAAATGTATATAAGTGCAAAGCAATGGTATAGAAAAAACAATCTGTGTTAGAAATTCATTACCGATCGACCAAAGTGTGGATGAAGATAACATACTGATTTAAAAAGAACTAGAACTGAACTAGAACTGAACTAGAACTGAACTAGAACTGAACTAGAACTGAACTAGAACTGAACTAGAACTGAACTAGAACTGAACTAGAACTGA
>NC_060950.1:61801488-61808770 GCF_022045245.1 Lucilia cuprina | reverse complement strand
TCTAGTTCAGTTCTAGTTCAGTTCTAGTTCAGTTCTAGTTCAGTTCTAGTTCAGTTCTTGTTCAGTTCTTGTTCAGTTCTTGTTCAGTTCTTGTTCAGTTCTTGTTCACTTCTAGTTCATCTCTAGTTCAGTTTTAGTTCAGTTCTAGTTAAGTTGTAGTTCAGTTCTAGTTCAGTTCTAGTTCAGTTCTAGTTCAGTTCTAGTTCAGTTCTAGTTCAGTTCTAGTTCAGTTCTAGTTCAGTTCTAGTTCAGTTCTAGTTCAGTTCTAGTTCAGTTCTAGTTCAGTTCTAGTTCAGTTCTAGTTCAGTTCTAGTTCAGTTCTAGTTCAGTTCTAGTTCAGTTCTAGTTCAGTTCTAGTTCAGTTCTAGTTCAGTTCTATTTCTGTTCTATTTCAGTTCTTATTAACATCGTTATTCTAATCTTAAACCCTTTTTCCTTTTTTCTTTCCAGCTGGATACTAAAAGCAGTCCTTTGGCGCTGCTAGCTCAAACATGCAGTGCAATTGGTGCCGATACCACAAATCCCAAATTGCTGGCAGCAAATATAGAAAAGGCCACCAAAGCTCATAAATCATCATCTTCCTCATCTCTGGATAATCGTGACAAATCATCACCGCTCAGTAGTCATTCATCGGTATCAACGGGTTCGGTGGAACAGCAGCAGCAACAACAACAGCAACAACTGCAACAGCCAACACAACAGCAACAACCCATAAAATGTAGTTTTAAACCCTACGAAACTAATAACAATCACATACGTGAGCGTTTAGATAATGACAACGAGCAGGCAACGAATCTAACACAAAGCCATAGTCAAAATAGAGTGAAAACACCAAAAACTAGTAGTAATAGTTTAGGACAAAATGGTTTACAAAATCGCTGTGATTCCAATCAGTCGGCTAGTTCACAAAGAGGAGAATCACCGGCTATAAATGGTGGTCTGAGAAGAACTCCTTCCTTAGCATCCAGTCAACAGGAATTAACAACGTCACAGCATCACCAGCAACAGCAACAACAGTCGCAGCATCACTCTCAAGTTAGAAGTCAAAATAGTCCAGCTCATCAAAAAGCCAAAGAGACAGCAATGAATGGTGGTGGTAGTAGTGTAGCTTCCGCCACTACTACTATGTCAGCAACTAGTCCTACACATTCCACCACAACTGCTGCAACATCAACTAGACTACAGGCCACTTCAGAAGCTGCTTATGCAGCCGCTTCCAAAGAGGCTAGTTATGTGAAAGCTTTACAGGCAGCAGCAGCTGCTGGTCAGGGCAATAGCAGTGCAGCAGCTTCATACTATCCGGGTTATCCCGCCAGCATGTCCTATCCCATGGACTTAATGGCGGCTAGTGCTTTAATGTCTCCTCATCATCCCATGTTTAAGGCTGCTGCTCTGAATCCCTATTTGAATTATGCAAGACTGAAAGGTCTAGATATGCCGCCAAATATATGTCGGGATCCTTATTGTACCGGCTGTCCCTCCAGTCCTCATTTCCTGAATAAAGCCGCTGGACAACCCTGTCCAGCTGGCTGTCCCCAGTGTGAACGGGAGGGCAAATCTACAGGTAGTTCATCTAGTGCCGCTGCAGCAGCTGCTGCAGCTTCTTCATATCATGCTCAATTGGCTGCTTTGGCAGCCGCTTCACAAATGCCTTATGTTTGTTCTTGGATAGGTGGCGATACACCGTATTGTGGCAAACGTTTTGCCACCTCCGATGAACTGTTTCAACATTTACGTACACACACCGCTTCGCTACCCGAATCTGTTTTGACCGCCGCCGCTCAAGGTGGCATACCGCCAAATCATCCTTTGTTTCAACGTACATATCCCACACCCCCGCTAAGTCCTCTATCAGCCGCCCGCTATCATCCCTACGGCAAACCGTCCATGTTACCACCATCTTTAGCCGGTGCACCGCCTGGTTCTTTGGCCAGTCTGCAAATGCAACAACATCCTGCTTTAGCTCAATATTTCTCTCCCTACTCGCTTTATGGTCCCCGCATGGGTTCTTCACATCCATAGTAGAAGTAAACTAATAAAATGTAAAATTTTTTTAATATTTAAATTTTCTTTTTGCAATTCAGTCATATACAAAAAATATTTCTTATCTAAATAGATTTTTGTTGTTTTATTTAATTTAATTAATTTTTTTCTATTTTGTGAAACTAAAAGCTAGTGATGTTAGTTAAGCATTATTGTAAAATATTCGAATTATTTATTAAATAATTAATTACTAAACAAAATACACTTTATTGTCCAAATATTAAATAACGAAAAACTAAAGAAAAATATTGTACATTGTAAATGTAAATGTTTTTTTTTTTTTTTTTTTCAATAAATTATTTAAGTATAAATATAAACTAATTGAACATACATATGTATTTTAAAAACAAAACACACAAACAAAAATAATAAAGTAAATAAAATATTAAAGAAATAAAAATTCAATAAAAATATTTAAAATCAAATTAAAAGAAATGTCTAAGTGTTTTAAATTAGTTTGAAGTTATAAAACAATGAAGAGTAATATATTTCGCTGTGCCGAATTTTATATACCCTTCATTAAACATGCGAAACGAAATACACAAAAAAAAAACAAGTACATAACGCAATGAAACCAACAGGCATCTACATACAAAATACGCAATAAAAACAAAATACACAACGCAATGAAACCAACCTACTTCCAAATAAACGAACAGAATCCACAAAATACACAACTCAATGAAACCAACAGACGTTATTTACGGTCTGACTTTGCTGATTTTAAATAGCGATCTTCTAGAAAGCATGTCTCGTCAAAATCTAGGTTTCTCTTAAAACAGATTTCAACGGACAGATAGACAGACAGTCAGTCGGACAGACAGACCGACAGATAGACAGACAGACAGACGGACCGTGACCAATATGATCATACATCGGTCCTAAGAATTTTGTAATCATCATCAATAAACCGAAGACATAGTTCTTACTCACAGGGACACACTGTGGTAATTCTGATATGAACAGAATATACTCTGAACATATCTGGACAGGGAAGGAAAATTCAATGGTATCATATGTATATGATACTTTTCATCCATCATCATTCAACCCAGCACTCATCTCATTCATACCACGCATTCATAAGAGAAAAACATACGACACATTCATTAGGTAAACGCTCCTCTGTGGGGTATCTGTTGTTTTCGGCAACAGCACTGTCTTTTAAAATGCATCAGTCTTTTAACCGACACTTACTCTCCTCGCGAATTTGGGTTTAAACCACAGCCACTACGTGGATCTCGAAGGAACCTTAATCAACTGACCAGCCAGGACATACTCCTGCGGGCAACTGGCCACCTGTCAATCTATGCAAGGACTAAGCCAAGCAGTAGACTGTAAGAAACAGACTAGAGGTATTAGCCACCTCTTTATACCCCAGGATTGCAATAACACCAAGGCTCGCCAAGGTAACATGCCTTGTAATATGTCAAGACTGTAATAGGGAAGCTATGCCTAATGCTGAAAAACGCTCTTAAAAAAACTCATTAAAAAGAAGCCGTTTGCGATCCCCGTGAGAACAATCCAGTATTTTTTTGATATAAACGATCATATTTACTACCTACTGTCCAGATCAAGAAAACAATCTCAACCATGATAAAGTAGTTGAGAGTTTGTACATAAAAGTTGAATGGTTTTCCTCCCTCACTTCGTCGACTTTGAGAATTCTGTGATCTCCGTGAGAACGAGCCGGTATTTTTAATAAAACAGATCATATTAACTAGTGACATATCTCAAATATAGTCCAGATAATTGAAAATAGCTCTATCGTGATACTCTTGTATCGATTCCACTTCCTACTCAACCAAATAACTTTTTCAGTAGCAATACTAGAAGACAAGAGAGATAGAGTTTTAGTAGTATCGTTTGTCAGAGGTACACGGACAGTTTCGATACATTACAACTCGAATTCTGTCTCTTATAAATCAATTTTTTAAAAGATCACCAGGGGGAGTGTAAATATTCCATTTGCACAAGAGTTATGTCTGGGGACGACACTTTGATTGCGAATGCATCAGATATTTCATTTCACAGGATACGGATGATGTTGTAAAAGTTGTGCCAATGATTGAATTTAATCAGGAAAATATGTCGATTTACTAACGTTGGTTTTAAGAGCCTTAATTAGTGCAAAACTCTCCAGGTATAGTCGAATTTTTGAGATTCTGTTTTCGGATTCGTTTGGCGGCTATATCGTTTTCATATATTTATGCTGAAACATACGACAAAAGATCCAGTTTTTTAGAGAAAATGCTCGATCCCTGCACCTTTCCCTCTTTAAACGATCAGTATAGATTGGGATCATGTCATCCCTAAGGACAGTGTTCACCTCTAAATATTTCGTAGTCTATATTCTGGTATTCAAAAAACCTATTAAAATACAGTGTTGGTACTGTGTAGTCCATTTTCTGGTCAATGATTGGCGTACCTATCATTTGTAGAATGATCATACATCTATCCTAATATCCTATCACTATCAGCACTTTAGGATCTTGCTGATTTTGAGAAGGATTCTGATCCTGCATTCGTATGGTCTTTGTGGTTGTATTTAACGTTTCACGCCCTCATTGTATCGAATGGTTTTACGTACGCCAGATTAACTTTCTCCATCAACTTTTGTTTTGCCAATTACTCCCGAGTGAACTGGAACTCAGATGATATATTCTATTAAAAATATCTCACAATATAATACGACTTTATATTTATTACCTGATATCGCCCTAATTGCCTTACATCCTTCCTTCACAAGTAATTTGAAAGTTTTCCCTTAGAAATATAACAGCTTCATCTGTATAGCAGACTTGCTTAAGTCCTTGATCAATTAGAGTCCTTTGATAGCACTCCCCTGCCCTTTATTACTCTATATTCCTGACTCGGTTTTGAGCTATAATTTTCTGCAACTTCCGACTGCCATATACTGGCGACGTTTTCAAAAATTCTTCGAAAAAAAGAATTGTAGACGTGAATTACCACCATCCACTTTATCAGCAATCTTGTTTTGGTATACCTAGCTCTATATAGTCTTTTCTTCTTCCCCCAAGATCTTTACATAATGGCCCGCTGCCTGCTCAGGTCATCGATACTTGATTCATCTGGACTTCCATCTACTGGCTACGTTTTCAAAAAGTCTTCGAAAAAAATGTCCTGATCTATCCGATAAGAGAAACAGTTTTCTTTCTTTAACTGTTAGTGCGCAGTTCTTCCCGGGGCATGTTTCTATGATGAATGACCCCATCATTGTGTATTTCAAATCGGGGATAAAGAGGTTGTTTATACCGTTGCTGATCAAATGTAACATCGACCTTGCCTTGTAATGATTTGACATGGGCCGGAGCCAGAGAATCACATTATCATTATTTAACCGGTAGTCCGAAGGTCAGAGCTTCAGACTTTGTTTTGTCCCGGTTATTAACAAATCACCTTTGGGGTACATGTGTAATAATTTGATATGATCGCTGTCATATCTATGGATCTAAAAGATACAGACTTAATCCGACTAGATGGAAATATCTGCCTTTATTGGGTAATTACCGTATGTCAAGATAAGTTATTTTATCAAACGTCCACTGATATTTAATGATACCTAACTGCCCAAGGTATAAACATCCTGTTAAGTCCATTATTTTCATTATATATGTAGCAACACGTAAACCTATTAATTTTATTACAATTTACTAAATAAAGTTTAATTTAATTAACAACAAGATGACAACAAGACTAAATACTACAATACTAGTCCGTAGGGTATAAACAATTAACAAAAATAAAAACTTAAAATAAATATCAAATTATTTACGTTTTTTTTTTTTAATGAACAGAAGAAAATGTTAGTTTTTAACACGAAAACATAAAACAATAACAACAAAAACAACACAATTAACATGTTTTGCCTTAAAAAGAAAACCATTTAAACTACTAATGCCAAACGTAGCAATTTAAACAAAAAAACAAGTAAGAAATTATAGTCGGGCGAGACAGACTATATAGTACCCTACACCTGTTAACGAATAAAATGTGATTAAGTTTTCATAATAAAGCATATAAGTTGCATAAAGCATAAAGCAAAATTGCGATTTGTAGTTTACTTACAAGGTTTACATGGACGGACAGACAGACGGAAAGACAGACAGACAGACAGACAGGCAGACAGGCAGGCAGACATAGCTAAATCGACTCAGGAAATGCTTCTGAGCTGATTGGTATACTTAAAGGTGTGTCTAGGACCAATATTATTGTGCGTTACAAACTTCCCCCGGGGGCATGTTACCTTGGCGAAGACCTCCGCCTTGGTGTTGTTGCAATCCCGGGGTATAAAGAGGGCCCAATACCTCCAGTCTGACCGGGACTGAAAAATTGGTTGTTTCAGTCTACCGCTTGGCTTAGTCCTTGCATAGATTGCCAGAGGTCTGACCAGAGCACCGCATAATCTGGTACTACGGGTGGCCAGTTGCCCGCAGGACTATGTCCTTGCTGGTCAGTTGGTTGAGGTTCCTTCGGGATCCACATAGTTGCTGTTGGTTGAACCCAAATTCGCGGGAAGAGTATATGTGGCGGTTAAAAGACTGATGCATGATAATAGTCAATATTTCGGGATAAGAGTTCGGTGCTGTTGCCGAAAATCAACAGATACCCCACAGAGGAGTGACTGTGGGACTAAGCGTTGGAAATGAGTTGGTGTCAATTGTATATGATAAAGAATGAATGTAGAGGTATGCGGGCCTTACCCCACCCGTATACCTAAATGAGTGTGTCGTATGTTTTTCTCTATGAATGTGTCGAATAAATGAGATGTGTGCTGGTTGAATGATGATGGATGAAAGATATAATATACAAGAGATACCGATTAATTTTCCTTCCTTTTCCAGATGTGTTCAGAGTTTACTCTGTTCATATCAGACTTGCCACAGCGTGTCACTGTGAGCAAGAACGATGTCTACGGCTTATTGATGGATCGTGCTTCGGTCCACCGGTTACGTCTCTAGGTGCTGTTGCCGAATCAACAGAGCCATAGTAGTGTGGTTGTTTTACAACGTAACTACTTTGGCAAGAGATTAGATAGCTCGAGTACTCCAGCAAAGTACTTGCGCATGGTACCGGTCATAGCCAATGTGCAAAAATTGCCACCTGAGTCTTCATTGAAGACAAAGGGGCGATGGTAGACCGTTCTCAAGTCTACCCTGTGGATGAAAAAGACCACCGTGTGATAAGGCCGACACGGCAGGTGCTCACGTTAAAACTA
>NC_060950.1:61791488-61796488 GCF_022045245.1 Lucilia cuprina | reverse complement strand
TTAGTTATCCCTAAACCATTTTTCTTTTCACTCTTCGTAAGAGTACATAATGACACAAGTTTTTAAATACGCACAACTTTAAAACTTAAATGATAACTGCAGTGAAGGGAACTTCAAAGTCAGAGGTAAGTTTTGAAATAAAAATAAAATTTTTAAAAAGAACAAAATATAAATATGGCAAAAGTATTTTGTAGAAACATAATGTGGCAACAAGGGAAATTAAAAACAAAAGTACAAAGTCTATTATTATCAGTACAACAATAGACGTGATGGTTAGAACGAAGTGAGTATTGTATGCCAGAAAGACTAAACATAATTCTTTTTTTTAAGAAAAACATGTCTTCGTCTTATCGCATAATAAAAATAATAATAATTTTTAAAAAGACGGCAAGAAGAACAAAAGAAACAACATGCACATCATAAATTTATGCATGAATATGGTATAAGACATATAGACAGTTAGTTGCACATTACTACATACGTATGTATGTATTACACACATAACATAAAAACATAATTCTTAAACTAAATGACAGGCGACAAAACCATTCATCATTGTTTTGTAAGGTTTTTAATTTTTTTTACGTTTTTCCTTGACTTAGACTAAGACTCTGCATTTGACTAAGACAGAGTGAGTGAATGACTGACGAACACCCACCCTCTGAACTATTATTGTTATTCGTATTATTTGTACGTAAGTGTTCATGCAAGTGTATGTTAATTTGTATGTTTTAAGTATTTTCTTTCTAGATATTATTTTAATAGTTTCTTGTCTTTTTCTTTATATTCATCAGACATGTGTGCGAAAATGTAAAGTTTTGTTACGAGGTATGTTAGTTAATTGAAAATAGAACGATGTAAGATCTAATTATTTGTCTTAAATAATGAATAGAATGGCAGTCATTTTTATTTTCTTGAGTTTGGAGTAGTGAATATTTACTTTACATTATTCCCACAAAATCCCTTTATTTTCAACCACCCCTCGTTGATTATCGTCAGTCATGTTTAAGACACCTTAAAAGCCCCAAAAACAAAACTTAAGTTTAAAAAATACTCGTTAAAATTGTGGCTTTTCAAAATAATATCAAAAAAAGAAGAAAAACAATGGTAAAATCTAAAGAATGAAACTAAATCTAAAACCGCGAAAACCACAATAACTTATTCATTTGTATGTTGACTTTTACAATTCAAACAAAAGCATACAAAAGTTTTTAAAATCTTAAGTAGATAGAAAAAGTGTTGCTAATACAACATTTTTAGATACTTGGAAAAAAACCTTATATTTGAAACAGTTCAAGAAATTTGGTTTATCCTACGTGGCGGACCATACATTACTTGCACATCATGTCTCACTTAAAGGAATATCTAATCAAAATTCTGCAAAAAGCTATAAAAACAAGAAAGGTATCCTGCACGTCGGCGAAATCAACTTCATAGATTACGGCGTCCAAAAGGAGTACAGGAAAAGGCATGGAAAATAAGGTAAAGAGTAAAAAGGATTCGAAAGGACCACTTTACTCGTCAGATGTAATAATGTATGGCGTCCGATCTGATTGGTTTGTTAACGTGGTAGTTGTAGTATTGTATGGTATTAGATTTAGCTTGTAGCCATGAGAAATATCAATAAGTCATTAAGTTGAAACCATATATCCCAATAAGGATGTTATTACTGCTATCAATCTCGATATATCCCGTCTACTACAGGGGAAAGACAACTATGGTCGAATCGACTCCGTTTTCATAGGACCACTCCACTCATCAGATTTAGTATTATATGGTATTAGATCCATACGTAAGAAAGCTTAATACGTCATTGAGTTTAGAACCATATTTCTCATCTAGGATGGATATAAAGTAACTGCCAGGAAATCTGTCTCTTCATGACTATAGCAGGGCATTTACAGAGAAGATGGAAAGCTGTTTTCTTTTTCCCTGTCTTTGGAGCTGTGCAAGTTACTTATTGAAGAGAATCCGATATCCATTGTTATTACTGCAATCAATCTCGATATATCCCGCCTACTACGTGTTGTAAGGTGTCTTGTGCGTTCCTCATTGAAAGAAGATCATAAACACTTGGCTCCTTTACACGTGTCAAGGTTATATTCCATCTATTTTTATCAGCTTTTTTAATGAAAGAATATTCAAAGATTACTTGATGAAACCTAAGATTAGGTTTAGGGAGGACCACACAAGTTGTGAGAGTTTACAAGACCAAATTGCTGATCCATAGAATGTTATTAGTGTTAAGATTATGCTGTGCCCTGACCTTCATTTTTGCTGTGAATCCAATTACTGGCTTTCATATAGTTTTGTAAGTTTTATGTACTTTTGATAAAACCAAAGAACATCAACTACTTATCGAACATCTGACCTTTACACATAACCTAAATAGCAATATTTCTGTACAAAGCGATTTATTTTATATAACTTGGCATCACTGCAGCAGAAAACTACTGCACTCACTTGAGCTACAGAAAAAGAGAAAAGAAAATAAAATTTTTTAGTTTTACTTTCTTATTAAAACATCACAAACACTTCAGCATTGAGTATGAAATTAAAAACAAAAAGAACAAGCATTCACTTTTTTGCACTCCAATTCACTACTACATATGAAGGAAAACATCATCAGAACCACCGCCATCATCATCATCGTATCCATCCATCCATCCACCACTGTCAACATCGTCATCAACATGTTGTTTGTATGAAATGCTTGAAAGACATGTGAGGCATGTAAAATTTTCGTATGTACATTCCGTTTGATATACATACATATCCTACTACATACAGTATTGGGCATATTTTACAATTTAAATGTAACCTTTGCTTATTGTTGTTCTAAATCTAGACGTATAAGTAAAACTATGTATTTTGCCCAGCACTGTTCAGTATGTGTGTATAGTCTTTTCATATTGAAAGCGTCAGGCGTCGTTTGCAGTAATGCAATACAAGTATAATACAACTTAAAAAAGCGATGAGGTTGTTTCTGTTATTCAGAAAATTTCCTTAAAAATACATATACATATCATATACATATGTATTTGATATTGTAGTTGTGTTTCTAGATACGCTGCATTAAAGACCTCACAGATTGTTGCTGTGTATTTCTGTTCTTGTCGATTATTGTTTCCATTGTCGGTGAACAAAAACTCAACGAAAAGACGAAAAGTATGCAAATCAAATAAGAAAGTATAGTTAAGCAAGTCCATCTATCTGACACCCTACATCGATATAAACTATCGATCCCTAAGTTCCAAAGGATCAAAAGTGGTATCAATTCATATGCAGAATGTCCAAATCAGGTAGATCAAGAAAACAGTCTGCATCTAATCTAATGCCGAAGCGGGTAGATCGTTCATGAAATTAAGAGGCAAAGCCAATCAAGAACGCATCAACCCGCTCGAAGTCAATACTCCTTGAGAGTGCCCAAATAAGTATTTACCCTACGATTCAGAGTTGACGCCCTTTCGGATCTTTCGCAGCAAGTAGCATGTCGTACTCGAACATTTCAAAGATGATGCTATTCTGCCAGGCAGATTCGAAGGCATTATACAGATCCAATCTGACTGCCAATGTCGCGTATCTATTATTCAATCCTCTGGCCACATAATCCCCGAACACCGTAATGGCAAACCAAATTGACTATCCGGTAAAACGCCACCGTCTAACAACTTATCAGATATTTATGTCAATAGAAACGATTCCAGTAATTTACCGCAAGCTGGTAGCATAGAAATCAGTCTTTAACTCGCAACCTCTGTTGAATCGGATCCTCATTTCAGAAGAGGCACCACCATTGCTACCTTCCAGTCCACAGGGAAATACCCGATGTTCAAACAGTGGTTAAAGAGAGGTGCCAAGTATTCTCATATCACCGAATCGGTCTTCGTCAGGACATATTCAGGGATTCCACCTTGATTGCAGGATTTCTTGTTTTTCTTTGACTTAAGGGCACTTCTAATCTGATTTGGGAAAATAAAGTCAATCTGAGTAGAGCAATGATCATTCATAATCCAAAGATCACGACTGGAATTTGCCGGTGAATTCTATCAAAACCCTCAGCGAGTAATTCAGCCTTATCAATGGGTATAAGGGTCCAGCTAAAGTCTTTTATAACCGACTTCTGTTGACATAAAATTTATATAAATGGATAAGATCTTATTACAAATATCGTTACCAAAACATACTACCCGTCCCACTACATAGATATAGGGTATCAAAGAAACGCCTTCAAAAACTATATAGTAGAGGAAGCAGACAAATAACAACACTTTGCATAATGTAAAATTTTTCATGCAATACATACATTTGCTTTGTTGATACCAGCGGTATTTGACATTTCCGTAATTAGTCAACCAGTAAACATTAAGCGCACCATTATGAAATTAAATCAAATTTATATGAGGTGCGACAAACTTTTATGCATGTGTTCAAATTTTATAATTTCTTTTCTGTTTTCTGCATTCTTTTAAAATTTAATTCCATCATCATATGTGTGTGTTGTATAAATAATGCTGATGCGTAAAAAAGTACTTTTTTATATAATACTTATAAAAATATTAATTTTAGAATTGCGTGTTCTTTTTAGCTTTTGTTAAAAATATATAAAATATTTATGAGAACTATAGACGGACTTTTAACAAGAATTATAACAAATTTAGATTAAAAAGTTATGATATAGTGTAATTAATTTATAATTATTATACTCTGAAAGTTGTTAGTTTTTACAAGAAGTAATTAAAAGTAATTTTGTTGTATATTGTTGTATATTAAATATTATTAAATTTAGTTTTAAAATTAGTACTGGAAATACTGAGTTCTAGTTTAATTTTAGTTTAGTTCTAAGTCAGCTCTAGTTCAGTTCTATTTAAGTTGAAGTTCAGTTCTAGTTTAGTTCTAATTCAGTTCTAGTTCAGTTCTAGTTCAGTTCTAGTTCAGTTCTAGTTCAGTTCTAGTTCAGTTCTAATTCAGTTCTAGTTCAGTTCTAGTTCAGTTCTAGT
>NC_060950.1:61789443-61791388 GCF_022045245.1 Lucilia cuprina | reverse complement strand
AGTTAGTTAGTTAGTTAGTTAGTTAGTTAGTTAGTTATTTAGTTAGTTAGTTAGTTAGTTAGTTAGTTAGTTAGTTAGTTAGTTACTTAGTTAGTTAGTTAGTTAGTTGGTTGTTTGGTTGTTTGGTTGGTTTGTTTGTTATTTATATTCACTCACCCAGTGCAATCCTCAGATCCTTTCTGTTGCTTCGGCAGCTGCAACTAGGGACATTATTGGTGGTTGGAAAACACAGACCTATAAAACTCAGAATCCCTTTATACAACTCAAAATTCCTCTTATCCGTGACATACAAGTATCTAATGGAACTCCTCAAACTAACTAATTTCCTTGTTCGGAAAAATTACCCAATAATTTGTGTTTCATTGTTTATCAATCAATCTTATAACAAAGCTCAGCCTTTACGTTGATCCCGAAGTAACCTCAACCTCGACTGACTAAGAAAGTCCATTTCAGGGCCGAAGATACATTTTATCATCACCTGTTTATACTTCCGGCATACTGTTGTTAGAACCTCTTGTACTCGGGATGAGCAAAGCAGTGGGCTGATTGCTAAAGAAATTTTGGACAGTTTTTTGTAAATTATACAGTTGTGGAACCTATCACTTAGTTTTATTCCTCACATCAAGTTGTAATTCTCACCACTTTCTGGAAATGGCTTTATGGTCAATCTAAATAAGGTTCTCGAAATTACTGGATCAGATAAGACAGCAAGGTTTATAGGAACCTATATCCTTGATTTCTAATACAAATTTATGACTAAAAGACCCTTTATTTACAAATTTTAATATCTAACTGAAACCTAACAAACAACACACTATATTTAAAATTATTTATTAAAATTTAATACACAACAACTCTATCTATTGGACATAACATACACTTTTATTATAATTTTAATTCGAATTCATAGGGAAAAACTACATATTTTATCAGTAAAACATGTCGATAAATAAACACACACACACACAAAAATGTTGAACTTCTGGCTTACGGAGCAAAAGGTTGCCTTCAAATATTTGTACCTTTCATTTATAAATACTTTTATGCTTGTGCAAATAATAAAGATATTTAACATTTCCCCTGTTTATTGTATAATTTATATGTAGATATAACAAATACCGTTGTGTGCGTATAATTGTGCATTTATATTTATGCATTAATTATCATTAAAATGAGCTTATGTGGCCTTTGGAATAACAATGGCAAAAATACCAACACATGACCAACCAAACAACCAATATACTAAAAAACAATAAAAATTTTCCCAATAATAATGAACTCATATTGGCCAAAAGAGGACAATGACAATGTTTAAATTTACACAATTATAATACACACAAGGTAAGTACGCTCTCCTCCAGAGGGTTAGAGTAAACAAACAATTGAATGGATATGACCACAATGACCACAAAACAATCTACACAAATGCATACATGTGCCTGTGATGTTTATAATACTACATCTATTTGTATATGTATTTAATTGTGTGTAAATGTGTTAGTTTCCGTTTCCACTCATTTACAATTACGTTTATTTACAGGTTTGTTTTAAGCAGTTATAATTGGCAATGTGGTAATGTTGGTGGTGGCTGATTATTGTATTGGTTACCAAACAAATTGATTATAGAGTATAATATTTTGATTTTTCTGTTTGTTTTAGAGATATTCTACAACAACAAATAATAGAATTGCATTAGACAATACAATATTTACTATTAAAATGAGAAAAATTACAAAATGAAATTAGTATTAAACAATTTATTGGTTTTGGAAAATTGAAAGCACTCAGTATGTGGTGTCTAGTTCTGTATTTTATTTTATCAAATAGATACGAAATAAACTAAACTTGAACTAAACTAGAACTGAACTAGAACTGAACTAGAACTGAACTAGAACTGAACTAGAACTGAACTAGAACTGAACTAGAACTGAACTAGAACTGAACT
>NC_060950.1:61787840-61789343 GCF_022045245.1 Lucilia cuprina | reverse complement strand
AGTCATAGTCTAGTCATAGTCTAGTCATAGTCTAGTCATAGTCTAGTCATAGTCTAGTCATAGTCTAGTCATAGTCTAGTCATAGTCTAGTCATAGTCTAGTCATATGGGTTCAGAATATATTTGATCCTATCGGTTTGAGACCAGTATTATTATATGACAAAGTCACAACTTTAGCACACTTACACATCGTATACGTAATATTTTATATGTATTATAAGAAAATAATATTGCGTATACGTATATAGATATTTGTATTTGTAGTCAACCTATAATTATGCAAATTTATTTATATATAAATATACTATTTATAAATAACCATAACAACAAAAAACAACAAAACATTTTAATAGAATATATATTATTAAACCCCTATAATAGTTTTTATAGATTTTTATATATTTATTAGAAAATAATTAACATTTAATTACTGTCATTAATTTAAGCGTATAATATTGCAATTAATTTTATTTAGTTAGTTGATACTTACGTTAAAGGAAGAAGTAAAAAATAACCCCAACCTTATAAAATAACTATAATATTTTAATGATCAGACTTTGTTTTGATTTAATATAATATCTAATGAATTATTTTGACAAAAGAAACTGATGTAATTATAAAATATTAAATTTGCATATTTTATTTGTGTGATTAGTGAAAATAAATTTCTGTGATTAATCGCCAACAGTGTACTAAATAAATATATATATTCCAATCCCACTATATAAACGTAAAATAATTTACCAATAAAATTTGCTACATTAGTATTGAAGAATTATTCTCCAATGGCCCCCAATATGGCAATTGTATACTTACTGAGATTTTTTTCAAAACCACTACCCCATTAGCGCGTTGTTTAAGTATTGGTAGAAGATTTTTATAATTATCGTATCAACGTTAATTGTTAACAATTTCTGACAGCTATAAATCACCATTAATTGTAGTTGGGTTGAACTTCCCTTTTCCTATAATATTTACAACTTACTAATTTGTTTGTTATTTTTTTCTTTCAACATTTTTGCTGATAAATAGAATTAATCATATAAATTATATTTCCATACAATACATTATACTCTACACTTACAATCATCATCGTTCCACTACTCAATATGGCAATTAGGTGGAAGAGATAAAATCATCATAATAAAGTTTAAAATTAAAAACGATGTACATATAACTCAAATATATTTATAATTTACGGTGGGTTTTAATTGTTTATTAGTAGCATTAAATAATATGAATATAACGATTAAGAAATATAAATTTTCACAATGAGTGTTATTAGTCAATTTTAAAGATTTATTTCTTTGGGTTTTGAATATAAAAGTCAGGAAGTTATCAACTTTAAGTCAAAGGCTCAAACTAAAGGGGTGCTATCAATATTTTACATAATATTTTCAGTTCTAGTTAAGTTCGAGTTCAGTTCTAGTTCAGTTCTAGTTCAGTTCTAGTTCAGTTCTAGTTCAGTTCTAGTTCAGTTCTAGTTCAGTTCTAGTTCAGTTCT
>NC_060950.1:61785659-61787740 GCF_022045245.1 Lucilia cuprina | reverse complement strand
GAACTAGAACTGAACTAGAACTGAACTAGAACTGAACTAGAACTGAACTAGAACTGAACTAGAACTGAACTAGAACTGAACTAAAACTGAACTAGAACTGAACTAGGAAGGCATTCCTATATGCTTTTGAACAATTACCGCCGATTGTAGTTGTCAAACCCCAGTTAACAGTTGTTAAAAACTTAACAAATAAACTATTAATTTTTTATTTATTAACAAGAAAATATCATTTAAGTCTATTAAAAATTACGACCCACCCATTTAACACTAACTCACTAAAGATAAGCGAATTTTTAATGGCCAGCCTAATAAAAATAAATAAATAGGAACTTGTGTTTTTTACTATTAATAGTAAACAGCCCTATAATAAAGTTTACTCATAGTTTATATAGGGACTATATAAATACAAATATCACTAAAAATCAATCATAAATTTAATTACAAAATAATAACGACAATGCAAAAAACAAAATGTTTATTGTTCATTTCTAGTTTAGTTCTAGTTTAGTTCTGAAAACTTTTAACATAAAGTAATTTAAAATCCTTTTGTAATACAGATAATATTTTTATTGAATAATGTACTTCAACTATATAGAAGTTTTTTTAAATTCTACAAAAAATATTGAAGATTTTATTGGTTAGCAGTATTTAGAGCATTAACTTTTTAACACAAGTCTTTAGCTACATTCATATACATATGTAAATACATACATACATGTATACATACATATATTTCAACAAAAAGTAAACAATCATAAAATACTTGTTAAGGTGTAAAAAATGTGCAAAATTTACACCCATATAAATACTTTATGTAAACAATACGTGTAACACACACACACACGCAATAAGTCAAACATTATTCATTATAAATCAAACAAACTGAAAAAGACACACAGAGTAGACTAACAGACGGACATAGAGACAGACATGTGGATGTAAATACTGAAGAAAACAAATATTTTAAAGGTTTAACAAAAAGCAAATGTTTACATTTTTCATAATGTTTACAAACAAAACAAAAAAACATACAAAATATGCATGTTTAACTATTTAGTTAAATATGTATAATTAAGTGGAAAGGTAAAAAATAAAAAAAATTTTAATAGTTGCAGGTAGATAACACTTAGTATAACCTTAACTTTATTATGATCATAATGAAAACAATTAACGCTGCATTGTGCATAAATTAGTGAGAATATTTACAGTATTTTATAAATTTTTAAAAACTACATTTAATTACCTTTCCAACAATATATAATATGTTATATCTTTCAGATTCATATACCATAAAACAATGTATTCAAAAAAGTCTTTAATATTTTTACTTAACACTTAACAGTGCTTACTATTCACTTCTCATTATTACATGTACCTATTGCAAATTACCATAGTGCTATGTTGTTGTTGTTTTCACATTATTGTTGCCCTTAAGTAAACTTTTGTGAACGACGAATGCATATTTTATTGATGTATTTGCCGTAACGAAAAAGCAGCTTTAACGTTTTGACAATTGATGTGATCAGTTGTTCAACTCAAAATGGAATTTTTTCGAGAAAATTGAAATATTTATTAAAAAATGGAATTTTTATTAGAATTGAAATTTTTAATCAAAAATGGAATTTTTATTCAAAAATGGAATTTTAATAAAAAAGTGGATTTTTTATTTAAAAATTTAATTTTTATAAAAAAAATTGGAATTTTTATAAAAAATTGGAATTTTTATAGAAAATTGGAATTTTTATATAAAATTGGAATTTTTATAAAAAATTGGAATTTTTATAAAAAAGTGGAATTTTTATAAAAATTTGAATTTATATAAAAAAACTGGAATTTTTATAAAAAATTGGAATTTTTATAAAAAAATTGGAATTTTTATAAAAAAAATTGAAAAATTGAATTTTTTATTAAAAAAAGAAAATTTTTATAAAAAAATAAATACAGTAGTTTTCCGATTTAACGAACCCATATGATGTCAGGCCTGTTCGTAAAATTGAAAAGTTCGTTATATGCAGTACTAAGTAAAACGTGGGTTTTTGGTAGGAAAATAATTAAAAATAGGTACATAAAATATTTTTTAA
>NC_060950.1:61782653-61785559 GCF_022045245.1 Lucilia cuprina | reverse complement strand
AAACAAGTTTGGTTCGTTATTTAAGGTATTCAATAGGAAAAATTAGCTTGTTCGTTAAATGCGATGTTCGTAGAATTGAATGGTCGTTAAATCGGAAAACTACTGTATAACTAACTAACTAAAACTGAACTATAACTGAACTAGAACTGAACTAGAACTGAACTAGAACTGAACTAGAACTGAACTAGAACTGAACTAGAACTGAACTAGAACTGAACTAGAACTGAACTAGAACTAAACTAGAACTGAACTAGAACTAAACTAGAACTGAACTAGAATTGAAGTAGAACTGAACAGAACTAGAACTAAACTAGAACTGGACTAGCTAACTAACTAACTAACTAACTAACTAACTAACTAACTAACTAACTAACTAACTAACTAACTAACTAACTAACTAACTAACTAACTAACTAACTAACTAACTAACTAACTAACTAACTAACTAATTAATTAATTAACTAACTAACTAACTAACTAACTAACTAACTAAC
The DNA here is from genome assembly GCF_022045245.1 of Lucilia cuprina. Taxonomy (NCBI): domain Eukaryota; kingdom Metazoa; phylum Arthropoda; class Insecta; order Diptera; family Calliphoridae; genus Lucilia; species Lucilia cuprina. The sequence goes on along the minus strand of NC_060950.1, from coordinate 61,785,065 downwards.
TAACTAACTAACTAACTAACTAACTAACCAACTAACTAACTAAAAAACTAACCAACTAACTAACTAGCTTACTAATGGCTAACTTTCTCTTCAGTTTTAGAACCGCCAGTCTAGAGCCCATGCAACCACACGAAGAACTGCAGACAGAAAAAAATAAATAGAAAACAAGTAAGAAGTTATAGTCGAGCGAGACCGACCATATAATACCCTACACCTGTATACGAATAAAATGTGCTTTAGTTTTCATAATAAATCATTTAAGTTGAATATAATTGTGGATATTTAAGTAAAATTTTGATGGGGGCCTTTTATAGGGGCTAGGGTCAAATGAGTTCATCAGGGTCATCAAGGCTAGCATAGAACTTGGTTTAACAGCTTTTTGTCGAGATACGAGTATATTTCGCATAATTATGAACTTAAAAGTCCTATTTGGCGGGTTCAATTGTATGGGGGCCTAAGTGTAATAATGGACCGATGTTAACCATTTTCAATAGGCTTCGTCTACAGTACCATAAGAGATCATGTACCAAATTTTATTGAATTATCTCCAAAATTGCTACCTGTAGTTTGATTGCAATGTTTACAATGGACCGATCTTAACCATTTCATTCAATAGACTTCGTCCCTGGGGCAATAGAATATTATGCACCAAATTTCATTGAACTATCTCCAAAATTGCGGCCTGTAGTTTGATTACAAGATTTACACGGATGGACTGACGGACATAGCTGAGAAAATGATTCTGAGCCTATTGGTATATATTTACTTAGGTGGATATAGAACCAATATTGTTGTGCTTTACAAACATTAGCACAAACTCAATATACCCTCCCCACTAAAGTGGTTTAGGGTATAATGAAATATACAGACCAACGTACGAACGGACAAATATTGCTTCGCTACATATTTATAAGGATTCGAAACATTTATCCACGTACATAAAAGGTGTTATAAAAATGTATAATAGTATGACATATTATTTTCATTATTGTTAAGTTTTTGTTTCAGACAATTTTATTTAAAACATTTTTATGACATACAACGATACGACATCGATTGTGAATTGATTTTGTATTCATGTTGTAAAACAATGCATTTATAAAAAACGTTTATAAAAGCAACTATCTGATACATTTCATTTCTTCTCTTAATTTATTATGAAGATAACGGTCCTCTGAATAAAAAAAAAAAAAACAATATATATTCCTCTTGCCAATTTATTAAGCTATCACACCATTTAATATATAGCAGAAACTATAGTGTATCATAAAAACTGCAATATTTTATAAATTATTACATATATACATAAATACACATTGTTATACATACATATATATGTATGTGTGAAGAGTAAATAAAAACCAAAAAGGGTTTCAAAATTCTCAATATTATTTATACTAAATAACTCTTATTTATAACGTATACGTACGAGTGTCGTTTGAAAAGTATTTAAAAAATATTTCACATATTGAAAATATTGTCAAAAATTTAGCAAAAAAAAGTCTATTACTTACTTTTTAGTTGATCCTCATATGTGAAAATTTATACAAAGAATTATAGCTTGAAAACCCATAAAAAATTAAAAAAATTGCAACTTTTATACTAAAATAATTGCATTGTAATAAATACACAAAAAAAAAACAACACTAACAAAATCAAATCTATTGTGGGGGCTAAAAATTACGAGAACTCACTAAATAATGTTTAACAAACTACTAAAAATATACAATTCAAGGGGGTGGTAATAATTCAAATAAATTGTAAAATAATAATAAAAAATATACATATATAGAGAGAAACAAATAATCTGTTTTAATTTTTTTTCTGCCATTTGTGAATTAAGTATGATGGTTTTTCTTGTTAGTCATATATTTTGTTATAAAAAAAATAATAAAAAAAAATAACGCAAATACAACAAACCTACCACTGGTATTATTTTATTTACAATATGCGGCAAAATGTCTTTTATTACACCAGCTGTTTAGTGTTTTAATTTTATGACACAAAACAAACTAAATTTATATCTACAAATGTTTAGAACTTAAAATTATTATTTGTTTTTTTTTTTTTTGTTTATTTTATACAAAAAACAACAACAATATTTAAATATTGTAATAAAATTGAAATTTACAATTATAATGACGCATTAGTCATAATTTAGTTTTGGCATATATTGACATTAGAAAACTATAAAAGTGGTCAGTGTTTATGGGTGAGCTAGAAAATTTTTTAGTACTGATTTATTGTTTACTGGGTTTTGATAAGCGGAGTTCCGCGGGTTCATGTTTTAAACTGTAACTAAATAAGAAATGAAATAGAACTGAACTAGAACTGAACTAGAACTGAACTAGAACTGAACTAGAACTGAACTAGAACTGAACTAGAACTGAACTAGAACTGAACTAGAACTGA
>NC_060950.1:61760632-61782553 GCF_022045245.1 Lucilia cuprina | reverse complement strand
AGTTAGTTAGTTAGTTAGTTAGTTAGTTAGTTAGTTAGTTAGTTAGTTAGTTAGTTAGTTAGTTAGTTAGTTATTTAGTTAGTTAATTAGTTAGTTAGTTAGTTAGTTAGTTTCGAAGTTCGTCTAGGAGTTCTTTTCCACACCGGATGTTGTTTAAGCAAATAACATTAACAAAGAATTATTTATTTTAAAAAGCCTTTCATATATATTTTTTATTATTATTTTAATATTTTCTGCTCGTTCAACCGTCATCGTCATCAACAGAGCTCGCTACCACAGATATTTTTATATGACATACACCCACCCACTTGGCTCACAAAATTAAGTGTATTTAACAATGCGTGTGACAAATGGTATGTCTCTCATACATATTTCTGTATGTTCATTTTGTTTATTTCATTTATTTTACACATTTTACTGTTTATATTTATTTTATTATTGTGAAAATGATGTGACAGTATTTAATGCAAAAAATAATAATTCTTTTTTGCTTTTTGTTGTTATTGCCATTTGTTGTTGTGTATTTTTTCTTTAGTCTGTTGTTGTTTATTTTAACAGCTAAACATTAATTTAAATTTATTGCTTAAATATTTGTGTTTTTAACAAAAGGAATTATTTGAAATTTCATAAATGAAAAATGTGTTAATTTGTTTAAATATTTTAAATTTATGGGGCAAATTAAAATGATTTCAAAATACAAAGACTATAATTTTTAAGTTGTTGTTGTTGTTATTGTATTTGCTGCTGTTTTTATTTTGTGAAAAATTAATAAAAATCATTTATTAAAACACGTCTTATTTAAAATGTAATAAAATTGTGGTGGGGAGATCAATTTTAACGTGAAAAATAAAAAAAAGAAAATTTAATAAATTAAACAGTGAAATTTATTTTATACATAATTTAAATTCATGATTAAAAATTTGGCGTAAATACCGATATTCACAATGTCCTATAATAAAGCGACAGTATTCTCTTAAAAAGGACATTTTTCAATCAATATAAATAGTTCTGCCTTAATAACATTAAAACTTTTTCAAATTTATATAAAATATTACAACTTGTCATTATAAAACTGTAACATATACATTTCAAACTTTTATATATTAACTATATTTTATATTTTAAAAAAAGTCACTCGTTATTAATACTCTTATGCACCCAATGCAATTTTACATTTCAATTAATTGACATCAAGGAAATATTTTCATATTAATTATGATAAATTTATAATTAATATCAGTTACAGGTGTCATTATTGTCAATTGGATTGGATTGAATCTCATATTGAAATCTATATACATTTTATAATTTTACAATCAGATTCGTGCTAATAATTGTGTTTCATTAGCGGTATCGGCATGTTTTCAGTTTGTAGTCAAGAAAAATTAATTTATACAACATTTCAGAGTTTTGCTATTCATGGATTTTTTATGTCATGTGTCAACAACTTGTTAATTTTTTTTTTTTTTTTTTTTTTTGCAACAAGTTTAAACAATAAACTGTGATATACATACATATGTATGTATTCAATGTGGAGGTCATTTAATAAATGAATTAATTAGTTAATAAACATTAATAATAAACTGTCAATCATAATATTTACATTATAATTTATAATGAAAATAAACAGTTGAAAAAGTAGTAGATGACATGCGTATGAGAAATTAAGTGAATTTGGAGATAATTTTGTAATTGACAGTGGAACAGGTGAAAGGTTTGTGATATGTTTTCGTTCAAACAAAACGCAAAAATGAACTAAATTTTGCAATTTAATAACTAATGAACTAACTATCAAAATAATTAGCCAATAAAATAACTAACTAACTAACTAACTAACTAACTAACTAACTAACTAACTACCTAACTAACTAACTATATTATAAAATATTTTCGATGAATTTTCTTCTTATAGAAAATTTTTAATTAATTTTCTTTTTATAGAAAATTTTCGATGAATTTTCTTTTCTATAGAAAATTTTCAATGAATTTTCTTTTTATAGAAAGTTTTTGATGAATTTTCTTTTTTTAGAAAATTTTCGATGAATTTTCTTTTTATAGAAAATTTTCGATGAATTTTCTTTTTATTCAAAATTTTCAATGAATTTTCTTCTTATAAAATATTTCCAAAAAATGTTTTGTTTTATAAAATATTTTCGATGAATTTTCTTTTTATAGAAAATTTTAGATTAATTTTCTTTTTATAATATTATTCTAACAAATGTTTTTTATTAATATTTTTGATGAATTTTCTTTTTATAAAAAATTTTCGATGAATTTTCTTTTTATAGAAAATTTTCGATGAATTTTCTTTTTATAGAAAATTTTATTTTTATAAAATATTTCCAAAAAATGTTTTGTTTTATAAAATATTTTCGATGATTTTTTTTTTATAGAAAATTTTAGATTAATTTTCTTTTTTATACCCACCATCAAAAAAGATGGGGGGTATATTGATTTTGTCATTCCGTGTGTAACACATCGAAATATTGCCATAAAGTATATATATTCTGGGACCTCGTAAGATTCTAAGACGATCTAGCCATGTCCGTCCGTCTGTCCGTCTGTCTGTTGTTGGCACGATAGCGTCCACAAAATAACAGATATTGAGATGAAATTTTCCCAAAATATATTTAATTGATCAGAAATGTTTGGTATTGAAAATGGGCAAAATCGGTCAACGATTTCACATAGCCCCCATACAACTGTACCCCTCGGAATATTGTATGAATAGCTTCAAATATTCACAAATTCGTTGTTTATGAAGCAAATACCACAAAATTTCGCATAGATCAGTTTTTTGACGTCTGAAAAATAATTCTGCATTATGGCGGACATAGGACCATAATTGGCCCTACCCCCCATATAATGTCCTATTTAGAAAATGACTAAATAGCTGTGTACTGGCTTAAGAATGGAAATATAGCGATGAAATTCGACACACATAAGTTTTATGCAAGTCAATATCTCTCAACCAAATTTTATGTATATCGGTCCATAATTGACCCTACCCCCCATATAAGGTCCCCTTCAGAAAATGAGTTTAACGCTCATTACTCTCTTAAAAATACAAGTATAGCGATGAAATTTGCCATAAGTAAGTTTTTTACTAGCCAAAACCTCTCTATGAAATTTTATGTGGATCGGTCCATATTTGACCCTACCCCCCATATAAGGTCCCCTTCAGAAAATGACTTTAACGCTCATTATTGGATTAAAAATGGGAATATAGCGATGAAATTCGACACACATAAGTTTTATGCAAATCAATATCTCTCAACCAAATTGTATATATATCGGTCCATAATTTACCCTACCCCCCATATAAGGTCTCCTTCAGAAAATAAGTTTAACGCTCATTACTCTCTTAAAAATAAAAGTATAGCGATGAAATTTGACATAAGTAAGTTTCTTACTAGCCAAAACCTCTCTTACTAGCCAAAACCTCTCTTACTAGCCAAAACCTCTCTATGAAATTTTATGTGGATCGGTCCATAATTGACCCCACAACCCCCCCATATAAGGTCCCTTCAGAATATGACTTTAACGCTCATTACTCGCTTAAAAATACAAGTATAGCGACGAAATTTGACATATGTAAGTTTCTTACTGGCCAAAAAATTTCTATGAAATTTTATGTGGATCCGTCCATAATTGACCCTACCCCCCATATAAGGTCCCCTTCAAAAAATGACTTTAACGCTCATTACTGGCTTAAACAACCGAATATAGCGATGAAATTTGATGTAAGGAAGTATCTTACCAGCCAAAAATCTTAATGAAATTGTATGTGGATCGGTCCATAATTGACCCTACCCCTCATATAAAGACCCTCCATAAAATTACTATAACGCTCATTACTTGATTAAAAATACGACTAAAGCGATGAAATTTAACAGAAGTAAGTTTTTTACTAGCCAAAATCTCTTTACCAAATTTCCCAGAAATAAGTTTTATACTAGGCAATATCTCTCTACTAAATTTTATGTGGATCGGTCCATAGTTGACCCTTCCCCCCATAAGAAGTCCCCCCGTAAAATTTTTTAATGCTCATTACTGGCTTAAAAATCGGATTATAGCAATGAAATTGCACAGAAGTAAGATTTATACAAGTCAAAATTTACCAAATTTCATGTGGATCGGTTCACAAATGACCCTTCCCCTATATAAGGCCCCCTTCAGAAAACGACTTTAATGTTAATTATGGGCGTAAAAATACGAATATAGCGAAGAAATTTGACATTGACCCTACCCCCCATATGTGGATCGAGCCTTAATTGACCTACCCCCATATAATGTCCCCATCAAAAAAACGTGCAAAACAATAAAAAAGTGTAAAGCGATGAAATTCGATATAAACCTGACCTGTAGGAACTAAGATCGTTCTACAAAATTTTGCGGAGATCGGTCTATAATTGACGCTACCCCCATATAAGGCTTCTTCAGAAAATGACTTTAAAGCTCAGTACTGGCTTAAAAATACTAGTAGATTTATGAAATTTGACATAAACTAGTTTCGTGTAAGCTAATATCTCTATCTCTTTTATAGGAACCGAAATCTCTCTATCGATTTTTATGAGGATCAGTCCCCCATATAAATTCCGCCCAGAAATGACGCGAACAATACGAATACCGCAATGCAACTCGACATAAAACAATTTTGATTTAAAATCTCACTACCATATTTTATGACTTTAATGCTCCTTAATGGCTTCAAAATACAAGTAGATCGATGAAATTTTAAACAAATAAGGAACTAAAATTTTCCTACAGACTTTTATGAGAATTGGTCCAAATATATATGTATAAATACCCCTACTCGCTATAAAAATTAACACTATCAATAGTAAAACCCCCATTAATGGACCTCTTTCAAATGTTACCCTGATGTTCTCATTAATATCGATATATAATAATAAAATATTCAAAATATCAAAATTCATTTATATAATAGTGATTTGATGGTGGGTATGAAAGATTCGGCATAGCCGAATATAACACTCTTACTTGTTTTCATTTTTTTTTGGGGAATTTAGTTTAGTTACTGATCCATTTTTTTGTTTATTTTATTTCCAATTTCGGGACTCTGTAATAATATTGAAGTGGCAAAGAAATTTGTAAGAATTGGGTCAAGAACCTCCCCACTGAAGCTAGTCGTACAGACGGGTCCCACCGACTCTAATTCTACAAAATTTGACATAGTTGAAGGTTATTTAAGGTCTTACTTACATATATCTTCCTTGACTTTTCTTATCACCCACTTGCCACATTACAAGATCGGTATTGGTACAGGTTTAGAAATGCGGTAATTTAAGGCTCCGATATGGTTGCAAATATCTTTTATAGTTTTCATGTTATAGCAGTCGTTTATATATCTTTTTATTGCATTATAGTTGCCGTTTGTTTTGGTATATAACTTGTTGCATAATATATTTTTAGAAAATGGCTAATTGGATAGATCGGTAGAATTATTTTCACAGCTTTAAAAACGCGGTATTTTAAGGTTCCGATATGGTTGTGAACAACTATGACAGTTTTCATGTTATGACAGTCATTTATGCATCATTTTAAAGCATTATGATTGCACTTTAATTTGGTATATCATTTGAGCATAATGTGTTCGTCTAAAAAATGGTCAATTTGAAGGATCGGTAGAATTGTTGTTCTATGTTAAAAACACTGTGATTTGAGGTTCCGATATGGTTGCTAATAACTTTGACAGTTTTCATGCCAGGACAATCGTTTATGCATCATTTTAAAGCATTACAGTTGCACTTTGTTTTGGTGTACAATTTGTAGCATAATGAATTTTTAAAAAAATTGGATTGATCGGTATATTTATTGGTACAGGTTTGGAAATGCGGTAATTTAAGGCTCCGATATGGTTGCAAATATCTTTTATAGTTTCCATGTTATAGCAGTCGTTTATATATCTTTTTATTGCATTATAGTTGCCATATGTTTTGGTATATAATTTGTTGCATAATATATTTTTAGAAAATGGCTAATTGGATAGATCGGTATAATTATTTTCACAGCTTTAAAAACACTGTGATTTGAGGTTCCGATATGGCTGCAAATAACATTGACAGTTATCACGCTATGACAATCATTTAGGCATCACTTTAAAGCATTATGATTGCACTTTAATATGGTATATCATTTGTAGCATAATGTGTGTTTTTACAAATTGGTCAATTTGATAGATCGGTAGAATTATTGTTTTATGTTTAATAAACGCAGTAATCTGAGGTTCCGATATGGCTGCAAATAACATTGACAGTTTTCACGCTATGGCCGTCATTAAGGCATCATTTTAAAGCATTATGATTTCACTTTAATATGGTATATCATTTGTAGCATAATGTGTGTTTTTACAAATTGGTCAATTTAATAGATCGGTATAATTATTGGTACCGGTTTGGAAATGCGGTAATTTAAGGCTCCGATATGGTTGCAAATATCATTGCAGTCGTTTATATATCTTTTTATTGCATTATAGTTGCCATATGTTTTGGTATATAATTTGTTGCATAATATATTTTTAGAAAATGTTTAATTGGATAGATCGGTAGAATTATTTTCCCAGGTTTAAAGAGGCGGTAATTTGAGGTTTCGATAGGGTTATGAATAACTTTGACAGTTTTCATGCTATGACGGTCATTTATGCATCATTTTAAAGCATTATGATTGCACTTTAATATGGTATATCATTTGTAGCATAATGTGTGTTTGTAAAATTGGTCAATTTGATAGATCGCTAGAATTATTGTTCTATGTTTAATAAACGCAGTAATCTGAGGTTCCGATATGGTTGCAATTAACTTTGGCAGTTTTCATGCTAAGAGAGTCGTTTATGCACCATTTTAAAGCCTTAAAATTGCCGTTTGTTTTGGTATATAATTTATCGCATAATATATTTTTAGAAATGGCCAGAATTATTTTCCCAGGTTTAAAGAGGCGGTAATTTGAAGTTCCGATATGGTTGTGAATAACTTTGGCAGTTTTCGTGCTAGGACAGTCGTTTATGCATCATTTTAAAGCATTGTGATTGCACTTTAATATGGTATATCATTTGTAGCATAATGTGTATTTTTAGAAATTATTCAATTTGATAGATCGGTAGAATTATTGTTCTATGTTTAATAAACCCAGTAATCTGAGGTTCCGATATGGTTGCAATTTATGCACCATTTTAAAGCATTAAAATTGCCATTGGTTTTGGTATATAATTTGTTGCATAATATATTTTTAGAAAATGGCTAATTGGATAGATCGGTAGAATTATTTTCCCAGGTTTAATAAGGCGGTAATTTGAGGTTCCGATATGGTTGCAATTAACTTTGGCCGTTTTCACGCTATGACAGTCATTTAGGCATCATTTTAAAGCATTATGATTGCACTTTAATTTGGTATATCATTTGTGGCATAATGTGTTCGTCTAAAAAATTGTCAATTTGAAGGATCGGTAGAACTGTTGTTCTATGTTTAAAAACGCTGTGATTTGAGGTTCCGATATGGTTGCAAATAACTTTGACAGTTTTTATGCCATAACAATCGTTTATGCATCATTTTAAAGCATTAAAATTCCATTTGTTTTGGTGCAAAATTTGTGGCATAATGAATGTTTACAAAAATTGGATAGATCGGTATATTTATTGGTACAGGTTTAGAAATGCGGTAATTTAAGGCTCCGATATGGTTGCAAATATCTTTTATAGTTTTCATGTTATAGCAGTCGTTTATATATCTTTTTATTGCATTATAGTTGCCATTTGTTTTGGTATATAATTTTTTGCAGAATATATTTTTAGAAAATGGCTAATTGGATAGATCGGTATAATTATTTTCACAGCTTTAAAAATGCGGTATTTTAAGGTTCCGATATGGCTGCAAATAACATTGGCAGTTTTCATGCTAAGACAGTCATTTATGCATCATTTTAAAGCATTATGATTGCACTTTAATTTGGTATATAATTTATTGCATAATGTGAACTAGAACTGAACTAGAACTGAACTAGAACTGAACTAGAACTGAACTAGAACTGAACTAGAACTGAACTAGAACTGAACTGAACTGAACTGAACTAGAACTTAACTAGAACTGAACTTGTGCTAATCTATAGAGTGTCTTCCTAGTCTGCTCAGATCGCTTTTGATTGTCGCAATTAACATTGTTTTTGTTTTTATCTCGAGTGTATTACACATTTATAAATTGTTGTTGTTGTTAATTTTTTCGTATCTTGTTATTAATATTATTACTGTTGTTTTTGTTGCTTGTGCGCAATTATTTTTAAACATAAATTTTAATTTTCAATTTTTGTTGCATTCGCTGTTGTTGCAGTTGTTATTTAGCTGTTTATATTGTTGCAAACACTCCTCTATAAATTATATTGTTTATAACACTTATGGCAATTAAATTCACACGTAAATTGCAATTTCATTAATATTTGAAAGCAATTTTGCAAAAATTAAAAAGCAAAAAAAAAAACTTGAAAAAAAATTTATATAAATTGTTGTGTATTTTTATAAACCAAAAACAACAACACACAACAGCGAGAATGAGTGTTTTTATTATAAATTGTAATTATATTTGGCAGATCAATGAATGGTTTATAATAAATATCAAGTGCAATTTATTAATTCAATTTGAGTGTGCATTTTGAATGCAGTTTAAGTACATTGATAACAGATTGTCGATTACACTAATCGATATACAACGAAAAGATTTTGTGTTGAAAGTTAAAAGAGAAAAATAAAACAATATATTAACTGAAATATTAACAACAACACTTGGTTGGCAGGTGTAGAAATTTAGAGATAAAATTGTAAGTTTAATGTTTTATTTGATAAATGGCAGTGTATTTTACTTACTCAACAGAATTAAGATAAGTAAACGTTTACGTTTCTAGATAGACTTATATACCCACCATCAAATCACTGATATATAAATGAACTTTAATATTTTGAATATTTTATTATTATATATCGATATCAATAAGAACATCAGGGTAAGATTTGAAAGAGGTCATTGATGGGGGTTTTAATATTGACAGTGCTAATTTTTATAGTGAGCAGTGGTATTTATACATACATATATAGACCAATTCTCATAAAAGTCTGTAGGAAGATTTCAGTTCCTTATTTGTTTAAAATTTCATCGATCTACTTGTATTTTGAAGCCATTAAGGAGCATTAAAGTCATAAAATATGGTAGTGAGAATTTGAATCAAAATTGTTTTATGCCGAGTTGCATTGCGGCATTAGTATTTTTCGAACTCCATCGCTTTACTCGTTTTTTATTGCTTTACTCGTTTTTTTGATGGGGACATTATATGGGGGTAGGTCAATTAAGGCTCGATCCACATAAAATTAAGTTAAGAGTTTTTGACTGGCAAGAAACTTAATTGAGTCGAATTTTATTACTATACTCTTATTTTTAAGCCAGTAATGCGCCTAAAGTATTTTCTGATAAGGACCTTATGTTGGGGTTAGGGTCAATTAAGGCCTGCTCCACATAAAATTTGGTAAGGAGATTTTAGCTTGTGAAAAACTTACTCCTATGAAATTTCATTGATATACTCGTATGACCTTATATGGGGGTAGGGTCAATTATAGACCGATCCACATAAAATTTGGTGGAAAGGTTTTGGTTCCTAAGATACATACTTATGTCAAATTTCTTCGCTATATTAGTATGTTTACGCCCATAATTAACGTTAAAGTCGTTTTCTGAAGGGGCCTTATGTGGGGGAAAGGGTCAATTGTGAACCGATCCACATATAATTTGGTAAATTTTGACTTGTATAAATCTTACTTCTGTGTAATTTCATTACTATAATCCGATTTAAGCCAGTAATGAGCATTAAAGAAATTTTATGGGGGGACTTCTTATGGGTGGTAGGGTCAACTGCGGACCGATTCATATAAAATTTGGTAGAGAAATATTGCCTAGTATAAAACTTATTTCTGGGAAATTTGGTAAAGAGATTTTGGCTAGTATAAAACTTACTTCTGTTAAATTTCATAGCTTAGGTCGTATTTTTAAGCCAGGGTACATTTGTATGGGGGCTATGTGAAATCGTTGACCGATTTTGCCCATTTTCAATACCAAACATCTGATCAATAAAACATATTTTGGGAAAATTTCATCTCAATATCTCTTATTTTGTGGACGCTATCGTGCCAACAACAGACAGACGGACGGACATGGCTAGATCGTCTTAGAATCTTACGAGGTTCCAGAATATATATACTTTATGGGGTCTTAGAGCAATATTTCATTGTGTTACACCATCTTTTTTGATGGTGGGTATAAAAACATAACAATGAAACAAATAAGATCATTCTTATTTGATACTCTTTTTGTACATTTTAATTTGAAATGTTCATTCTATGTGAAGAATTTATCATTCTTATGTCCATTTTGTTTATAAATATTCCCAATTTATAGTAGTACAATTTAATCTTCAAAATATTTCATCTGCCTCTCTATACGCCGGTATATGTTTTAAAGTGTCAGAAATATGTATTGGGAAAGATTCGTTGTGAACGTTAGACCAACCTTAACGGGTAATTATGTGTAGTTTGGGTACTTCCAAAATATGCAAATACTTGAGAAGTATTTTGCTGTAATCAGCCAAAAGATATATTTTAGAAAAATTAAATTGAATTGGGCCCACACCTAAATGACTGGGCCGACTTTAAGAAATTTTAAACAGAAATATATTTTATTTAAAAGTTTCAAAAAATGACGAAATACGTTAAAATTATATATTTTTTTAATGAAGACACAAAAGAAAGAAGGATACGGATGCGATCGTCTAAACACGATATGTAATGAAACCTTACTACATTGAGTAAAACAGGGTACACTAAACAGGTATATGCATCACTACAACAATACAAAAACAACATGTATTTTGTTTTTGTAATTGTATGAGCTCAATGTCAAAATAAATTAAAATATTTTTTGATGTTTGTCTTTTAAAAAAATTCTTAATTTTATTTCAAAAAACATACAGTGATTTTAAATGGAATTTTAAGGGATATGCATGTTTATATACTTATATTAAGGTGGATGCTATTGGTAAATGTTACAGAGGAATTGGCAGAGGACCTGACAAAAGCAAGATTTTGGAATAACCTGATTTGTGCCACGAAATTTGTATCTTTAGCTACAAAACTAACTTACTAACTTACTAACTTACTAACTTACTAACTTACTAACTTACTAACTTACTAACTTACTAACTTACTAACTTACTAACTTACTAACTTATTAACTTACTATCTTACTAACTTACTAACTTACTAACTTACTAACTTACTAACTAACTAACTAACTAACTAACTAACTAACTAACTAACTAACTAAGCTGTTTCATATAGAAATTTTCTTAAAAGTATTCAGTGCAAGTATTCCTTACAAAATGTTTCTCTTGAGAAAGCTTTCTACGAAGGATTTGCATTTAACACATCGCCTTCTTTTTTTAAATTTTTTTTTTCTAAAGAGGGTTTTTTGAAGTATTCCATAGATGATTTTATTCTGAAGGAAGCTTTCCATTAAAAAATTTCATTCTAAGAAATTTTCTTCATATTGTCTTCTCAAAGCAGTTTTCTAGAGAACAATTTATTCTTCAGATTTTGTGTTTAAGAAAGTTTTCTAAATAATTCTTAAGAAAATTTTCTGTTAAAGAAAGCTTTTTCTAAAGAAGTTGTATTTTAAAATGCATTTTTTCTTTTTCAGATTTTATTCTTAAGAGAGTTTTCTATGAACATTTTATTTTTTCGATTTAGATTTTTATATAGAAATTAGTTTTCTTTGGTAGAACATGGCCGTTCGTACAACACCCTAGACAGAAAATGATTCTTATCCCATTGGTATACTTTAAGATGAGTATAGGATCAATATTATTGTGCGTTACAAACATCAGCACAAAGCCAATATACCCTGCCCACTAAAGTAGTGTGGGGTATTAAAAAATGTATAAGAGCTAGAGTCCTTTAATTTTTCCCTGTCGACTTTTACGTGCATGTAAACTAGCTTTAGTGGGCGTGGCATATTCTAAATTAATCAAACACAAAAATTCATCTATCTGGGAAACTGTAAATCTAGACTGACCATGTTGACAATGAGCCGTTTAGCAGTAGTGGGTGTGGCATCTCAAATACAAACGTTTTTCTAACTAGAAAACTATAACAGCTATAAGTTGTTGGATTAACTTTTGTAAGATCATCTTTGTATGATCACTCTAATATGAATATGAATAATAAGGGGGAAATGGAAAATCTGTTAATAGTGGTCGTAGCACTTCGCTTATAAGGAGTAATACCCAGTAAAATATTTTCAGATTTTTTCTTGGACCAGCAGTCAGGGAATGATTCTTACACATGAAGTGCATTGTGCTGGATAGTGGGGAATACTTCTGCAGGAAGTTTGTTCCAGTTACGAACAGTGCGGCTGAAGAATGAATTTTCCCTGTAATGTGTTGTGCGGTCCAATGGCCAATCGACCAAAAAATGGGTTTGTTTTTGAAGACAGTTTTGTGCTACGTCAAAACATACGCTAATTTCAGATAAACACATTCCATTATAGTATCGTTAAAATAGGAAAACAGCCCTCTCTTGTACGCGGTCGAGTAGCTCCAAAATAGACTTGGAAACTCCGCCAAATACATGGGAGTTGTATTACATTTTCGGTCGTATGTAAGTGATATAAATAGTAAGAAGATCAGATGGAGTATAGTATGTCTTACACTGTTTCAAAAAACCGAGACAGTTGGAAAATGTCTTAAGTCCATCGGCCATCGCACTGTCTTTTCATGTCCGGATCATCAAGAGTTTCTGATTCCTTGATGTTTACACTATCCATAAATATAGATGGATTAACATTATCTGTCATACGTTCAGAGATTTTTATCAAGTCGTGATTAAGCGATTCATTTATATTGCGCCTTTTTGCCCCAATCTCTAAAGGGATTGGCCTATATTTGAATGATTAGTAATGACAGATATTGCTGTCATTGGCAAAAAAGAAGATTGATTTGGAAGTTTGACATAGAAGATCATTTATGAAGATAAGAAATAGGGTAGGAGAAAGAACAGAGCCTTGCGGTACCCCTGAATTAATCTTGAATTCAAATCCCATCTATAACAACTCGTATAGTGCGATCACTGAGAAAGTTCGAAGTAAATCGTTTGAAGTTATTACCGACACCAAAGATGCCAAAGGAATACCTTTACACAAGAGTGAGTGACATTCGCACAAGATTTTGCCATCTGTTTTCAAACTAAAATAATTTACAACATAACAAGTCAACCATTTAATGATGATCAACACATAAATTATTTCGCAAAAATCCAAATGAAAAGTCGATTTAAATTTTTTTTTTCATCTCACCAAAACAATATGAATAGCATTTATGTCAAATTATGACAGGCGTCATAATTTGTTCACATAAAAATGATGGGTTTTAAGTCATATTTTATTTATTTGTTTTATAATAGTAAATACTGTTTGCTATTTTGTTTCGTTTGCTATTTTGTTTTGTGCCGACAATGAGTTTCATGCCAAACATAATTTTTTTTTTTGGAGTATTAGAAAAGTAGCAGAATCTGACATGTTTTTGAAATATTTATTTTTCGACACAAAATTTATTATTGTTATTTATTTGTATTTGTTTTTTGGCTTTATTTTCATTCGTTTTATGTCCCATTATTGTGCTCATCAGTCATAGGAGTATATGTGTGTAGTTTTGGTTTCGGTTTTTTTTTTTGTGCGATTTTTTTTCTCGAATATTTATGAATACGTTCACACTTGCCAACCAACACTAGAGGATTTTGAGTTTTGTTTTTGTTGTTGTGTGTGTGTGCTATATAAATGTATATTATTGTATTTTTTGACAGCCGTACAAAGGCATGTCAACACATCAAGGTTGCCAACTGTCAAAGTGTTTGTATGCTAAAAAGCTTATGTGCTTTTTATACCCTACACCATTTTAGTGGGGAGAGTATATTGGATTTGTGTTGATGTTTGTAACGGACTTTACCCACCTTAAAGTATACAAATCGGCTGAGAATCATTTTCTGAGTCGATTTAGCTATGTCCGTCCGTCGATCCGTTCGTCTGTCCGTCCGTCTGTCTGTCTGTCTGTCTGTCCGTCCGTCCGTACGTCCATGTAAACCTTGTAATCAAACTGGTAGCAATTTTGCAGATAATTCAATTAAATGGCAAATGATCTTCTATTGTATCGTAGACGAAGCCTATTGAAAATGGTTAAGATCGGAAACGTTTTCTGAGTCGATTTAGCTATGTCTGTCTGTCTGTATGTCTGTCTGTCTGTCTGTCTGTCTGTCTGTCTGTCTGTCTGTTTATCTGTCTGTCCGTAAATCTTGTAATCAAACTATAGGTCGCAATTTCGAAGATAATTCAATGAAATTTGTTACATGATATTCTAATGCCCCAGGAACGAAGCCTAACGGTTAGGATCGGTCCATTATTTCACCTGGCCTTCATACAACTGTACCCGCGAATAAGGCTTGTAAACATTGTAATCAAACTACAGGTCGCAATTTTGTAGATAATTCAATGAAATTTGGCACATGATCCTCTATGGTATGCGAGACGAAGTCTATTGAAAACGGTTAAGATCGGTCCATTATTTCACCTAGACCCCATACAACTGATCACCCGAATGGAGCTTGTAAACCTTGTAATCAAACTACAGGTCGCAATTTTGGAGATAATTCAGTGGAATTTGGCACATGATCTTCTATGGTATCAGAGACGAAAGCTATTGAAAATGGTTATGATTGGTGCATTATTTCACCTAGACCTCATACAACTGAACCCGACAAATAGAGCTTTTAAGTTCATAATTATGTTTAATATACTCGTATCTCGAAAAAAATCTGCAAAACCAAGTTATATACAAGCCTTGATGATCCTGATGAACTTCGTAATGATAGGGCCTCATTTGACCGTAGCCCCTATAAAAAGTCCCCTCCCATCAAAATTTTACTTAATTATCTACAGTTTTATTCAACAATAAATGACTTAAGTTGATCTAAGGCAAGGTAAAATTGAACTTAAATGCTTTATTATGAAAATTAAATCACATTTTATTCATGTACAGGTGTAGGATATTATATGGTCGGCCTCGCTTGACTATAAATTCTTACTGGTTTATTTAGTTTTTGTTTTGTTTGTTGGTTTTTTTTCTGATTATTGTAGATAGAATTTGTGTTATTAGTCATTTTAAGTTTTAAATCAAAATTTTTTGATCTTTAATCCAAAAAACAACCGGCAAGAAGGTTTTACGATAATTTTCCACAACAGCTGAACTAAAGTGAAATTTATTACTTTTTTAGAAAAAGGAATTTCCGTAGAAGTTTTAAAACTAGTCACAATTTTTATGACTTTCCAAGAACTTCAGTTTCTGCTTTCGTGTAGTTATTTCTATTTAAATTTATTTAACACTTTTGCTTTTTTGATTTATAACTTTTTCTACATTTTCTACATTTTACTACAACCAACCAACCAACTACTTTACTTGGCATGACTTATTTTTGGTTGTTATTTATTTATGACTGCGTGCTGGTAATACGTTTACGTTTTTTCATTTTTTATTTTTTATTTCCATTTTTGTCATATTATTTTCTTATTTATGAGCGAAAAACATGTAACCTACGAAATGAAAATAAAAATAAAAAATAAATAAATATTACGTTGTCAGCTTGTTTCACTTTTTTCTTCTTTTTTTGACATTTTCATTTTAGTCATGATTACTAAGGTCTCATATTTGTTTTTTCTATATGTATGTGTTCTCTATATTATTTCTTTCAAGTGTCAAGTGTCATATATTGTCATAGACATATTATAAGGTTTTCGTTTTATTTTTCAATAAATGATTCAATGTATGACTGCATATGAATGACATGATTGACAGCACACAAACAGCATTGACATTTGTGAAATGTTTTAAATACGTGTTTGTGTTGTTTTTGTAATGTAATTACTTTACTAATTTTAATTAAATTCCATCAAAGAAAAAAAAATATATTAATTTTACAGTAAACATTATTGTAATACACTGCGTATGAGTATTAAGAAATCATGTTAAGAAAATCAATATTAATTATACGTCGTGTGGTTTTAAACCTCATAAATCATGAAAAATAGAAAAAATTTATTTAAAAATTTCCATTAAAAATATGTTTAAAAATAAGTTTTCAACATTTTGTTACAAAAAGGTATTTTAACCAAAAAAATTATAAAAAGAAAAAAAAAATTTATAAACAAGTAGGAAAGTATAGTCGGGCATGGCCGAGCATATAATACCCTACACCATGAGTATATTTTAAAAATTTTTACTTTTTAATTTTTTTTTTTATAAAGAAACTTTTATGTTGAATATTACCATAATTCCAAAATATTTAAGCAATTTATTGTTAAAAAAAACTAAAATTTCTAAATTTGGCTTTATATAGGTCAAATATGGGGCGATCCTCGGTAAATTTGGGAAAAGGATATATTTCTAAATAACAATTAGTTTTGTTGAGTTTCATTGCGATACAAATGGTTACAAGTCAATTTTAGTCGTTTAAGAAATTTTTTGAAGGGGGGTTTGTATGGGGGCTAGGGTCAAATAAGGGCCGATCCTTACGAAAATCTGCAGTGTCATTTATACTTATATAAAACTTATTTGCGCCAATTTTTAGAGAGATAGCAGAATATTTGACGTAATTATGTCATAAATAGTTCAAATCGGGAGGTACGGTTGTATGGGGGCTAGGTGAAATAATGGACCGATTTCAACCATTTTCAGTAGGATTCGTCCCCATACCAAAAAACATGCTTGGTCCAAATTTCATCAAATTATCTTGAAAATTGCGGCCTGTACCTTGCGCACAAGCTTTACATGGACAGCCAGCCAGCCGGACAGACGGACGGACGGACATGTCTTAATCGACTCAAAAAATAATTCTGAATCGATCGGTATACTTTAAGGTGGGTATTGGACCAATATTTTTGTATGTTACAAACATCAGCACAAACGTATAATACCCTCCCCACTATAGTGGTGTAGGTTATAAAAAGGAAAATCCTTTGGTCTGATGTTAGTGTGATAGTGGACACACAGGATTACGAGCACATTTATGCAAAATTAGACGTACGGATTCAGATGTTTGTAGAGCCTGTTGAGAGGACAATGAAACTCTAGAGCATTTTCTTTGCCACTGCCAGGCATTCATCGAAATTAGATCCAAGTATCTTGGAAGTGATGATGATTGGATTAGATTCTTAGGAATTACGTTAAGGAAACTGAGTTTCTGAACACTGAAGAATAATTAAATCAGTTCCCTTTTTATTTTTTTCATGATAAGGAGATAACAATTCCTGACAAAAGGCCGATTGTGGACTAGATGTATTTCTTCGCATTTGATGTAGTATACATCCTTCTATCAATCTAAGCTAACCTAATAAAAAGGATTTTTTTTTAATTTAATTAAAATGTTTTTAAAAAATATGGATATATTTTCTTTAGTTTCTTGAAAAATATTTGTCTTAGAAAAGTGTCTCCTAAGGAAGAAAATTTATAAAAATATAAAAAAAAGAAAATTTCTTGCAAATTATCTTTAATTAGCAAATGTATTGGATATTTTTTACTAAAAACAATTCATTGAAAATTTTCTATTCAATTTTATGTAAATATTCAATAAAAAGAAAATTTATTTATATTTTCAAATATTTTCAATAAAAAGAAAATTTGTTAAAAATTTTCAAAAAGAAAATTTATTACAAAATTTTCAATAAAATATTAAAAAATTTTCAATAAAAAGAAAATTTATTAAAAATTTTCAATAAAAAGAAAATTTATTAAAAATTTTCAATAAAAAGAAAATTTATTAAAAATTTTCAATAAAAAGAAAATTTATTGAAAATTTTCATTAAAAATAAAATTTATTAAAAATTTTCCATTGAAGAATTTTTTTTTTTAAATTTTCTATTCTATATAAGAAAATTCATTGAAAATTTTCTATAAAAAGAAATTAAAATTTAATAATTTTTATAAAAGTTAAAATATTTTCTATAAAATGAATCATATAATCAGACAGACGACGGACAGACGGACAGACGGACATAGCTAAGTCGATTTAGAAAATGATTCTGAGCCGATTGGTATATTTTAAGGTGGTTATAAGGCCAATATTATTGTGCTTTACAAACATCAGCACAAACCCAATATATCCTTTCCACTAAAGTTGTGTAGGATATAAAGATGTTTCTTGTAGATTCAGTTTTAAGTTTTAAGTCAAAAAGTATAAAAATTTACTCAATAAGTTTGAATAAAATTAAATTTTGCATATACTTATGCTAAAGAGTTTCATAACTTACTTCTAACAGGAAATTAATACATACCTGAAACGAAAAAGGAAAATAAATCATTAGTAAAAAGTTGTGTTAAATATTTAAAAAAGTTAAATATTTTAAAGTGTATGAAAGTTACTTTAGCTTAACTGTGGAGACCCACTTATCTGATACACAAAGAAGCAACTCACAACTGCTCCTTTATGTATCAATACAAGCAGGTTGCAATTTTTATACATGGATTGAGTCGGTCCATGTACAAGCACTTTGCTAGAGTACCTAAGATATCTAATATCTGACCATCTGACATTGCTTTACAATCACACAGATGGAATGGTCTCCGTTGATTTGGCAACAGCACCTAGAGAAGTAACCAGGTAGACCGAAGTACAAATCCATTAAATAAGCCGAGATTTTGTTCTTACTCACAAGGACACACTGTGGTTATTCAGATATGAACAGAGTTTACGCTGAACATATCTGGGCAAGGGAGGAAAATGTTATGGTATCATTTGTATATGATACCCTTCGTCTATCATCAGACAACCCAACACACTTCTCATTTATTCGACACATTCATAAGAGAAAACAAGTGAGAAATTATAGTCGGACGAGGCCGATCATTTAATATCCTGCACCTTTGACAAAAATATAATGTGATTTTGTTGCCATAACAAAGCATTTAAGTTGAATTGTACCTTGCCTCAGATATACATACTTATGACCTTTATTGTTGAATTAAATTGTGGATATTAAAGTGAACTTTGATGTGGACTTTTCATAGGGCTGCGGTCATATGAGGACCAATTATTATGGAATTCGTGAGGGTCATCAAGTCTTGTATAGAACTTGGTTTTTGCAGCTTTTCGTCGAGATATGAGTATATAAAACATAATTATGAACTTAAAAGCTCTATTAGAAGGTTTCAGTTGTATGGTAGCTATGTGAAATAATTAACAGATCTTAACCATTTTCAATAGGCTTCGTCATTGGGACAATAGAAGATTATGTACCAAATTTCATTGAGTTATCTTAAAATTTTGATTACAAGGATTACATGGACAGACGGACAGACAGACATACAGACAGACAGACATAGCTAAATCGTTTCACAATATTATTGTGCGTTACAAACATCTACTAAAGTGGTGCAGGGTATAAACATGCGACACATTTATTATAGGTAAACGGGTGAATGAGGCCCACATACCCCACATTCATCTCGTGATATAAACACTTAATATCAACTCATTTCTAACGCTTAGTCTCACAGTCACTCCTCTGTAGGGTATCTGTTGTTTCGTCAACAGCACCGAACTTATCCTGAATTATTGACTATAGCTTTCATCAGTCTTTTAACCTCAACTCACTCTTCCCGCGACATGCCAGGACATGCTGCATGTAACTGGCCACCCGTAGTACTAGATTATTTGGTTTCTGGTTAGACCCCTTTTCAATTTATGCAGGACTATGCCAGGCAGTTAACTGTAAACACCAATTTATAGTCCTAGCTGACTATAGGTATCGGTGACACCTATCTACCAACGGATTGCAATAGACCAAGATAGGATCTGTCATCAAGGATAATATGCCCGGGGGCATGCTATATGAACTTTTTGTTAATAAATGTAGTTTTTAGCTCTGGTGACTACATATTTATAGTCCTGGCCGACAAGAGGTATCAGTAGCACCTATCTACCCTCGGATTGCAATACACCAAAGTGGGATCTGTCATCAAGGAGAATATGTTCGGGCGGCATGCTACACTGACAGACGGACACGTCTACATTACTTGTTATATAAACTTTTTTTTAATGAATGTAGTTTTTAGCTCTGGTGACTATTTGGAAATTTTGTGCTGCTCTATTATTCACCGTAATGCAGTAGTGAGTAAGTTAGAAAAGTCCATTTTGTTCGATTTTAATGAAAAAATCACATACATAAAGGGAAATTGTTTCAGAGTTTATGTTTTGAATTTAAACCCCATGGGCCTACCAGGAGTGCAGCTAAAACACCGCAACGTATACGTAATCAAGAGACGAAGCAATCATGAGAAGCAAATATTTATTATACTAATACTGCCAGCAAGGTGTTAAAGTTATAATTCTTTTAAATGCCACATGATTTAATTTGTATAATAAAATGTTTAATAAAATATATTTTTTACAATGTAAAATTTATTTCTGTTTATTAGACTGTTAATTAAAATGTAAAAAAATAATATTTTAAACCTTTCACATGCTACGTTGTCGTCGCCGTTTATATATTTATTTTCATTATAATTATTTTTTTTTCTTCTTATTAATTTCAATAAAAATTTGTTGATTTGTATAAATAAATTAAACGTAAAATATTTGTTTTTAATTGCACAAATTAGTGTCAGTCATATATTTTGTTGCAAACATATCAAAAACACCATACAAACATACAACAACAAAAACACAACACAAGTTGGCATAATAATCAAATGAAATGAAACTGACAAGCGCATTAAGATGACAGTGATCAATGACGTTGAAAAATATATAAAGTCTATACAAATCGACTAAAGTAGCAGTAGCAGCAAGAAATATTGTTAAAAAGCTACTAAATAAAATGTTAAACAAGCAGATACCCTGAGATAACCATTAACTATGAACTACAAATCAACATTTTTATATTTTCTTTATAAAATATAATTTATTTATCAGCAGCTATCAAAATGAAATCATCATCATTATATTAGTTTTCTTTAAATGCTTGTTGAAATAATTATTTATTAACCTCGTTTATTTTATTTTCGCTGAGTGTATTTTAAATCTGTGTTTAAGTATTTTATTTGTTTAAATATGTATATGTTTTTTTTTTTTTAATTTCAAAATTTATTTTATTATTTTTTGGTTAAACCAGCCAACCATTAATTTCATGGTAATCACGTTTAATGAGCATTTGTTTGTTATTTTTATGATACGTTTTTGAGTTTAATTTTTTGTAAAATTTTCGTGCTGCTGCCTTTTTTCTTTGGGTGTATGTGTGAATTGTTTAAATTTCTTGCAATTTAATTCATTGATTTTATTATAGGCGTATTTGTTTTTTTGCGAATGCTCTATTACTGTTGAAGAGGTGTGTTATGTGTTAAATAGTTTTGGGCTTGAGGTGCTTTTCTGCGGTCTTTATGAATTTAGTTAAATATTTTTCTAAACAATACTTCTTAAAATCCCGTTTAAGCTTCCTTTTTCGCCATTTTTTGCAATTTATATTAAATTTCTTAAATTTATTCAAGCTTGATATGAAATCACCTATACGTATGATTGATAATTATTACCATCTAAATTGCGTATTCGCAACTGAACTAGAACTGTACTAGAACTGACCTAGAACGAACTAGAACTAAACTAAAACTGAACCAGAACTAAACTAGAACTGAACTAGAACTGAAGTAGAACTGAAGTAGAACTGAAGTAGAACTGAACTAGAACTGAACTAGAACTAGAACTGAACTAGAACTGAACTAGAACTGAACTAGAACTGAACTAGAATTGAACTAGAACTGAACTAGAACTGAACTAG
>NC_060950.1:61757843-61760532 GCF_022045245.1 Lucilia cuprina | reverse complement strand
AAACTAACAAACTAACAAACTAACAAACTAACAAACTAACAAACTAACAAACTAACAAACTAACTAACTAACTAACTAACTAACTAACTAACTAACTAACTAACTAACCAACTAACTAACTAACTAACTAACTAACGAACTAACTAACTAACCAACTCACTAACAAACTAACAAACTAACAAACTAACTAACTAACTAACTAACCAACTCACTAACTAACTAACTAACTAACTAACTAACTAACTAACTAACTAACTAACTAACTAACTAACTAACTAACTAACTTACTAACTAACTAACTAACTAACTAACTAACTAACTAACTAACTAACTAACTAACTAACTAACTAACTAACTAACTAACTAACCAACTCACTAACTAACTAACCAACCAACTAACTAACTAACTAACTAACTAACCAACTAACTAACTAACTAACTAACTAACTAACTAACTAACTAACTAACTAACTAACTAACTAACTAACTAACTAACTAACTAACTAACTAACTAACTAACTAACTAACTAACCAACTTACTAACTAACTAACTAACTAACTAACTAACTAACTAACTAACTAACTAACTAACTAACCAACTAACCAACTAACTAACTAACTAACTAAGACCCAAAAAAAACTTTCTGAGTCGATTAAGCTATGTCCGTCAGTCCGTTTGTTTTCCCCCCGAGACATGTTCCCTTAGTGAAATCTCCACCTAGGTGCTTTTCCAATCCCGGGGTAAAGAGGTGCTACCAAAAGCTCTAGTGCGAAAAACAGATATATTAATATAACAGGTAGACAATTGCCCGCAGGACACGTCCTGGCTAGTCAGTTGTCTCAGGTTTTTTTCGTAATGGCTGAGTTTTAATACCCAAAATCGTGGAGAGAAAATGTTGTTTTAAGGATGTTTAATAGCAAGTAGATTTGCTATTTTGGGTAAATAAATTATGCAGAACTAACTAACTAACTAACTAACTAACTAACTAACTAACTAACTAACTAACCAATTAACTAACTAACTAACTAACTAACTAACTAACTAACTAACTAACTAACTAACCAACTCACTAACTAACTAACAAACTAACTAACTAACTAACTAACTAACTAACTAACTAACTAACTAACTAACTAACTAACTATCTAACTAACTAACTAACTAACTAACTAACTAACTAACTAACTAACTAACTGGCTAAGACCCAAAAAAAAAACTTTCTGAGTCGATTAAGCTATGTCCGTCAGCCCGTTTGTGTTCCCCCCGGGGCATGTTTCCTTGGTGAAATCTCCACCTAGGTGCTTTTGCAATCCCGGGGTAAAGAGGTGCTACCAAAAGCTCTAGTGCTAAAACCAGATATCTTAATATTACAGGTGGGCAATTGCCCGCGGAACACCTCCTTGCTAGTCAGTTGGCTCAGGTTTTTTTTCGAAGTGGCCGATGTTTAATACCCAAAATCGTGGAGAGAAAATGTTGTTTTAAGGACAGATATAACCAATACCTAATAGGTAAAATTCTCTAATCGTACAGGTCTTTGTACAAAACAGCATATGCTGGATTCCTGAATCCGTTTAGTATTTCATACCGACTGTGTACTTGAAAGACGGTATATGCTGGGGAATTGTCAGGTTAGAGTTCAGTGATTGCTCATTATCCCCTCAGGTGTGATCTTTTTGGAACTGATGTGAAAATTTGTAAAAGATCAGGAAAGTCTTCATATTTGTAAAAGATCAGGAAAGTCTTCATATATTAACGCTTCAGGGAAGTTTCTCGTTGCTGTTGCCATTTCAACAGGATATATTGATTCATGCTACGCGAGTAATTGTCGGTTCAATTATTGACTTTGGAAACTCCTACATCCTTTGTTTCATAGATCAGTTTATATAGGAGAGATCCTGATCCATTTTTTTGTAGTATTGTTGCGCGAGCTTAAAGAGGTTCATCTGAATCCACAGTTTTGACTATCTTACAGTTAAACGCGTTCTTAGATTAAATCAAATCACACAAACTCATAAACTTCATATTAAACTAGCTCCCCATCTTCATTACTTTACATCCAAATAGTTTCACTTTAATTGCATTAACTATGAAATTTGTATGTATTTCTTTAAAACATTTGTAATGCCTTTGAAAATCTTTATTTTATTTTATTTCACTTCAATGCGTCGTAATAATTTCATTTTGAACAAAAATTAATTTGAACTTAAAAGCTTTTAATTAATTTTTATTTCAATTTAAATGAATGCATGTCGCTACGACGTACGTACTTCCCCAAAAACCCATAAAGTATACAAATTCAATGCTGTTTGGCACAACGCGACCATAAAAAACGTTAAAAACGTACGTATTCATTTTCTACCTAATTATTTGTACATTTTTATGTGTCATTATTTTATCAAATTTACAACCACAGCAATTTGTGCCGTTTATTTGTATATTTTGTTGTTGTTGTTGTTTTTTTTTTTGGTTTTTTATGACACTGGTTTATTAAGTGGTCATATTAAATTATTTAACATTTTTATAAGGCACTACGACGTTTGTGTTTAATGTTTCTTTTTTTGTTTGTGTTGACTGTCATTGCTTGTTTATAGTCTAGTCTATAGTCTAGTCTATAGTCTAGTCTATAGTCTAGTCTATAGTCTAGTCTATAGTCTAGTCTATAGTCTAGTCTATAGTCTAGTCTATAGT
>NC_060950.1:61755934-61757743 GCF_022045245.1 Lucilia cuprina | reverse complement strand
CTAGACTATAGACTAGACTATAGACTAGACTATAGACTAGACTATAGACTAGACTATAGACTAGACTATAGACTAGACTATAGACTAGACTATAGACTTGACTGTAGAATAGACTATAGACTAGACTATAGACTAGACTATAGAATAGACTATAGACTACACTACAGATTAGACTATAAACTAGACTAACGACTATAGAATAGACTTTAGACTAGAGTATAGACGAGACGAGATCCCATTAGCTATGTATATCTTCCATATTTATAATTATTATCAAAATTTTATCAAAATTTAAATGCAATTTTCTAAACAATCATATTTTTCTATTATTTATAGATTCCGCACACTCAAAAAGTGAGTAGAGATGAAATACCATTTATTATTGATCCATATTAGAGTCCATACTTGTGTAACAATTTTATCATGACATATCATTATAGCTCATATTTATGAAATATACTTTAAGTATAGTTTGTATTCTGCAGTGTATAGGGCATATTTCCTCGAAAATTACAGGAAACTGATTAGTCCTGTTAAGGAGAAATAAATTAATATGATGCAAACGAAAAATAGTTATGAGGTGCAATAACTATAATTGTGACTACTTATAACAAAATCTTAAAACATCAGTTACTTTCATATTTTACATTGACCAAAGTGAATGCATATCCCCTTACTCAAATATCCTCGACTATTACTATATCCTCTCACATCTTTTCACATGAATCTCTGTTCAGTGAAATAAACACAATAATAACAACAACAACGACACTACAACAGCAACCGCAAAAACAGAAATAAAATATTAAATTAAATACGTATATAAACGCAATGAAATATTTTACAAACAAACATAAAAAATCCACGCAAAATATGCAAATGCAGCAATTCAACAACAACATCATCAGAGACAGCAACACAAGCAAATAAGATACGTATTCATATAGACGAGGCAATAACAACAAAAACTGAAAATTAAAGTCAGTAGTATGACGAGCAGTCATGTCATAAAATTAAAATTTAAATTGAACTTGACTGCTGTTAAGACAGTATTTTTTCGTTTCATATAATAAACACATGAATTTGTATGATCAGATAAAAAATATATGGTTATGGTTACTAAACAGTTGGGGAAAGAAACTTAGTGGCGGTTAAAGGAAAACATTGACTTAAGCTTCAAAATTCATTGACATACAGACATTTCTATATATCTGCTATTATGTTCCTCCTGACCGGGAGATCCTTTATGTGATAAATCCGTCATGCGATCGGACACGTCTGCTGATCTCGTGTAACGGTTCAATATGTTCAGAATGCGTTGGTGACGTGTCCTGTGACTAAATTATGTCAATTCTTCTAAGTAGAATTCACTTAGACTTTAGAATTGACTAAATATTAAACTATAAAACAGACTATTGTCTAGACTATAGACTAGACTATAGACTAGACTATAGACTAGACTATAGACTAGACTATAGACTAGACTATAGACTAGACTATAGACTAGACTATAGACTAGACTATAGACTAGACTATAGACTAGAAAATAGAATAGACTATAGATTAGACTATAGAATAGACTATAGACTAAACTATAGACTAGACTATAGACCAGAATATAGACTAAACTATATACTATAGACTAGACTATAGACCAGAATATTGACTACACTACAGACTAGACAATATAGACTAGACTAGAGACTAGACCATAGACTAGACTATAGACTAGACTATAGACTAGACTATAGACTAGACTAAAGACTAGACTATAGACTAGACTATAGACTAGACTATAGACTAGACTAT
>NC_060950.1:61753340-61755834 GCF_022045245.1 Lucilia cuprina | reverse complement strand
TATAGTCTAGTCTATAGTCTATTCTATAGTCTATTCTATAGTCTAGTCTATAGTCTAGTCTATAGTCTAGTCTATAGTCTAGTCTATAGTCTAGTCTATAATCTAGTCTATAGCTTAGTCTATAGTCTAGTATATAGTCTTGTCTATAGTCTAGTCTATAGTCTAGTCTATAGTATAGTCTATAATCTAGTCTATAGCTTAGTCTATAGTGTAGTTTATAGTTTATAATCTGTCTGTTATCCGGGCGTGATGTCGATTAACCCTACTTGCTGTAGGGAACTGCCCCCATATTACTCTTCACATTTACCCTGTGAATTTTTATTTTTGATACATTTCCAATTGTCATTGCACACATTATATATATTTCAGTGCTGCATATGTGTGTTTGTATTGTATACATAAAAGTGACATGTGTGTTTGTAGACTAGATTGTGACACATAAATGTCATTTTACAGTTGACAGTTATACTTGTAACTCAATGTTGTTGCTTTTGTGTTTTTGGTTACTGTGTTTTTTATTTATTGATAGCAATTTAGTCGTTATTTATTTTTTTACATTTGTTACAGAAATACAAACTTAAATTGTTGTTAAGGTTTTTTTTTCGTTTCTTTTGGTTTATATGTTGAGGGTGTCACATGTGTTCATTTTGTTAACAATTTGCACGAAAACATTGAAATGTCAGTTACGCTGTGAGAAATTGTTAAATAAATTTTGGCGTTTTTTAAGTTAAATTTTCAAATTGAATGAAAATTTTGCAAAGAAATAATAAATATTTACAATTTGTTTTATATTTTGAAGGAAAATAATAAAATCATATTACTCATACGTTCAGCTGATCAATTAAACAATTTCCATGTATTAAATATTAGTCATACGCCTTGGTACTACTCAGTCCATTGGTGAGAGGGAATACCATTAAGAAAATATATTCTTTCGATGGTGGATAACAGCCTTTAAAATAGTAAAATACAAGACTGTAAACTATGGACTAGACCACAGACTAGACTTTAGTCTGAACTATACATAGACTATTGTCTGGACTACTTTCTTTATTAAAGACTATTCTAGACTATTCTGTACTATTGACTGAAGTGTAGTCTGGGCTATAAGCTAGGTTATAGTAAATGAACTAAAGGCTGTAATACATCGTAGACTATACTAGGGCTATACTATAGCTAACCCAGCCCCATAAATTCCCCAAAAATTGCTGTAAAACTCATAATTAAAAAAATGGAAATTTAAAAAAAAAATCACATAAATCATCTTTATCTGATGATACTTTCAAAACATATGAATCGCTTCTTTCAATATTTGCAAAAATTCTTCTTACTTAATTATTAAATCTTACGCATATGTCATGCATATTGCATGAAAATGTCAACAGGCAAACGTAAAAACATAAAATTACAACAATAATGACAACTGCAATAACAACAACACCGACAACATCAGAAACTATAAAAGCCAGCAACATGTAGTATATTGTAAAATGAACATTAATTAACATACGCATCAACATTAAGCGCAACAACATTCATTTTCAAAATCAAAAGTAGCAAACAAACATACATACACATGAATACTTCTCATATATCAAATGTAGAATAAAGATAAAAAGCAACAGATAGACACTACAACTGACGCAATAACGAACCGACAAACAGACAGCTATCTACTCATTCATATATAAATACACACATATGTATGTATGAAAATCTATAAGTACATGTTGACAATGTATGTAAGTCTATATAAATATTCAGCAGATACACACGTATATGATAATCTCGACAACATTTACAATATTTTTAATTAATTTTAATTTCAACAACATTACAGAGATGTGAAAAATTTCATGAATTCACATCAATTAGCATTAACGTCTCAAAACACACACTCACACACACAATGCCACAAAACATTCATACATGCCACATATTCACGTTTAAGTGCAACAACAAAAACAAAATCAAGCAAAACGTAAATGTGAAATGTGTTTTTTGTATTTTTTGTATCGTTGTTGCAGAAAGGAAACAAATTTATAAAAACTCAGTGTGTTTGCACATTAAAGTACAGCAGCAGCAGCAAAAGCAGCTAGCAAACAAACAGCCTTGTATAATTTATCATGTGTCAAATGTTTGGCTTTTATAAATTATTTTTTTGCTTTTCACTTTTTTTCTCGCGCTGTTTGATTATATTTTTGTTGAAATATTTCCCTGCTAGATGCTATGTTTGCAAATCGATCAATAAAGATTGTTGCGATAAACTTTCTTAGCGAAATATTATTAATGAGTGGTCATTGCTATTTACATTATACACAGTAATTGCTACATCTTACTGGAAATATTAAGAGGGTTCCTAATATTAGATTTATTTTCACCTCAATTTTAGTTCAGTTCTAGTAAAGTTCTAGTTCAGTTCTAGTTCAGTTCTAGTTCAGTTCTAGTTCAGTTCTAGTTCAGTTCTAGTTCAGTTCTAGTTCAGTTCTAGTTC
>NC_060950.1:61740479-61753240 GCF_022045245.1 Lucilia cuprina | reverse complement strand
ATAGACTAGACTATAGACTAGACTATAGACTAGACTATAGACTAGACTATAGACTAGACTATAGACTAGACTATAGACTAAACTATAAACTAGACTATAGACTAGACTTTTGGACAAGACTTTCTTTTATTCTGATGTTACATTGTTATCAGTGCCAAGACAAACCTTATGTGCTACCAAATATATCAACTTAATCACATGAGCAGCTGTTTTTCTATAATGTGGCCAAATTGTAGACAACAAAAAATGTAATGAAACGTTTTTATAACTGTAGATAGTTGAATATTATTAGTCAACGACTGAATACACATTTGTAAAAGCACTCAAATTTAATACACTAATTCTTACCCCTCTTCATCACTGTCAACGTTGTCATTGTCATCATCATCATCATCGTGGTAGTCGTCAAGCATTCATGTAATATTTGCACATTTGTTAATTTACAAGTTTTTATTTCATTTCAGTTCGTTATATTATTTGTTTTATTTTTGCATGATAAATACTTGTATTTATCTGAAAATCAACAATTTAATATGAAATTCTACATTTTGTTATAGTGCCAACAAAAAGTATATTCAGTATTATATGTATAATGTGTTGTAAGTATTAGATTGTTATTGTTGTTGTTGTTACATTGTTTCAAAATTCTTGCTACATATAGAAATGACAAAAAACAACAGCAAATACACAAATGGTATTGGTTTGACAGTTAAATGATGCTGTCATTTTGTCATTGTGACAAGTGTCATTTTATTAAATCACACAAATAAGCTTGACAGCTAAATAGTGTTTTGGTTTGATAATGATACCAACTTGATGATGATGATTGTGTTGATAATGATTTTATTATTATTGTTATTATTAAATAGTGTAATTGTGCTTATAAAATTGTTTGTGTTTATATTGTAAATTTATTAAAAATTATTTATAGTTAAAAAAAATATATATTTTAAATTACTGATACTCATGAAAAGCAGCTATGATGATTTCTAAATTGATATTAATGATTTTATAATAAGGAGAATGATCAGAAAAGCAGTTTATATTTTCAATTAATAAATAGTAATTGTCATGAACAATTTAGTGTTGTTTTTCTATTAAATTTTAACTGACAATCGAATTTTGATTGAACTTAATTGATTTAAAATGTTTTTTTTTTGTATTTGGAATTGATTAAGAAACAAGTTTTTTTTTGTAATTTTATGTCTCTATTTAATAGAATTGTTTGTAATGAAGGGTAAACAATGATACTTTCTTTATAAATTGATATACTAAGACTTAGAGCAATTTTTACAATTTTTCAAAAATTTTTCTTCTGTTAACATTTCTAGATTAAACTGTAGAGAGAAAACATGATCAAGTGATCATTAAAAAAAATCCTTAAACGATTTAAAAAAAAATTCAGAAAAATTTTTTGAAAAAAAAATGTGACATGCAAACTATTGTTTATAGTAACACTATTATCAAGAGAGAGAAAGAGAAAGACAGAGAGAGAGTTGGCAAATATACAAACAATTGAAGAAGAGCCAATTTTCTATAGAAAAGCTTGATCGTGACCGAAACTTAATTAAAAGACATTTTAAATAGAAAATAGTAGTATCAGACTATATAAAACCGAAGAGGTTTTACAAAAGAACTGAAAATTGGTAAAAATGTATGATCGTGATCAATAATTTTATGAAAATATATGATCAGTAGAGAAGTTTCATTATATTTGATCAAAAGAGAAATTTCTATAAATAAGATAATCGATAAAGTTTTAAAAAAAGAAATGTTGATAGATTTACTGCTATCTTTAGGTCATAGGATCGATCGGAATAATAAGTTTGGTCGAGTATTAGTTTTTTACAAAAAAGAGAGATTGTTTTCTAGCTAAAAGCCAGTGATTTCTTTTTTAAAGTTTCGCAAGAGAGAAATTTCTATAAATAAGTTAATCGATAAAGTTTTGAAAAGAAATGTTGACAGATCAACTGGTATCTTTAGAAAATATGATCGCTCGGGAGAATAAGTTTATAAGTAAAAAGTTTTTTTTATCAAAAATAGAAGTTTTTTCTTTAGCTAAAGGCAATGATTTCTTTAAACAAGTTTCCCAGCTATTAAATTTAAAACCGAAAAAGAATTTTCTAATGAAATGCTAATCGAGAGAGAATGTTCTATAATATTAGAAACTCTACGATTTGTAGCGTTTTTCTATAGAAAAGTTCGAACAGAAAAGAATTTGTATATAAATGTGTATCGTGAGATAATTTTATATATAAATCTAAATCGAGAGAGATTATTCTAAAAAAATAGTGATTGATTATAAAAAACTTTATCGAGAAACTATAGATAGATACTTTACGATGTCCAGAGAAGAAAATTATATTTAAATGTAGATCAAGAGAAAAAATGATTGAGAGAGAAAGAGCTGTTTAAAGCAGCGAAAGGCAGAAAGTAAAAAAATTGTTCTCTGAATGGTTTTGTTTGTTTTTTTTTATACATGTGCATACGTACGCTCAACAAAAAGAGTACAAGAGTGCTCATTTGAGAGCTCATAGCGTTTTGCTGGTTTAAACTAAACTAAATGTTGATTGAGAGAGAGAGAGAGGGAGAGAGAGAGGGAGAGAAAAAAATTTTCTATAGAAATGAGTAACAGAATTATATACGAAAACTTATTAAAAGATAAATTCCCATAGAAAAGAGAGAATTGTTTGGAAAAAATTAAATCCACAGAGAACTTACTATATAATTTTTATCGAGCTATATATTTTCTATAAAAAACTTAAGCCATCGAGTGATCTATAGAGAATTTTCATACAGAAGTTTAAAAGAAAAATAATTTTCGTATCATAAGTTTATCAAGAGAGAGTTTTTCATAGAAACTTGATGTTTTTTGTAGATTGAGATCGATAGTAGAAAACAAGAGTGCTCCACAGAGAGATTTGTGTTAAAACCTTTCAGAGAGAGAGAGAGAAAATCTAAGATTTCTGCATAACAGTTTGATCACTAAAAGTTTTCTATAATAGAATAATGAACGACAGAGAGAAAACTCTTATTTGCAGCTAGAGAATAAAAGTTTTCTTTAGCATCCTGTTCAATAATTACATATCTACAAAAAAGTTTATTCGAAAGACAATAAGTTAACGAAATTGGTTTGAAGAATGTTTTTTAATTGTGGCAGATTTTTATGGAGAGAGATAAGTAAAGAAAAATTTTAAACAAAAAATTTAACCATCTTTATAAAAGTATTGATCGAGTATTAAATATCAATAGAGAACTTGATCACGGATGATATTTTCATAGAAAAGTTTGACCGAAAGTCGATTGTCGACTGAAAACTTAAACAAGACATTGTTTTCTTAAAAAAATAAAACTTTTTTTTAGAAATTTTATCAATAGAGAATTTTCGGTAAATATTATCATCGAGAGAGAGAGAGTTTCATAATAACTTCTTCAGAGAGAGAGAGAGGGAGAGTTTTTCATAGAAATGATCGTGAAATAGTTTTCATAAGTCTAACTAATTGTCCTTTTTATTGGAAACTAGATAAATATATTGTTTTTAATGGAAAAGATAAAAGAGTGTCAAATGATCTTAAGCTTTTTTAAGCCATTTATAAACAATACATTGTCTACTCTTCCTAGCCCAAGGGAATTAATTAAACTTGTTGAAGTTTAATTTAAATACAAAGTTGATTAATTAAGGCTGGTTAAACCACTTTTTTTCATACAAAAGTACATGCTAAAGTATTAAACTACAGCTGTTTGAACACCTCGTTTAAATGTCCTGGTATAAAATCTTCTTTAAATTAAATCTGTAAACGTTAACTATAATAACTTATATAAAAGATACTTTGTTGCTAAAACGAAATAAATTAAAGGCAAAATATCTCACAAATAAAGAAAAAACTCTTTAACAACATCAACATCTGATAATTCCTTTTAAAGATGAATAATTGTAATGTTAACATCTTTATGTGTCAAGCGGCATCTTTATCATTTATAGTTTGGGTTTTTTTTCTTGTATCTTCTTTATTTTCTTGCAATTCGTTGCCTTGCCTACATTTCATTTACTTTGCATATTCATTTCCGATGTGGTCCGACATAAACCATAACTAATGGATAAAGAAAGAGAAACAACAACAACAACATGAGCACTACTAACTACTACAACAACAACTTGAGATATAGCACAACAATTTATTTATGCCCCATCATACCAAAAAAATATACCTACCATGGTGTTTTTAATTTTTTTCAGCTTTATTTTTCTTTTTGCAACGTTTAGGGGTATGAATGGTTTTAAGGCAGGAGGTTTCTTTTGTTGTTACATTTGTTTCTTTTTGCTGTTTGTAAGTTCCTTTTGTTGGTTGGCAGTTTTTATGTGTTTCTTTTTTGTTCATTCATTTTCTTCATTTAGTTCCTGCATTTTAAAGCTGTCAAGTTTTGTCGGTTTTAAGTCATGCCACAAAAATGTTCATGCCATGGCTCTGTGTTGCTTATTTTTTGTTATTGTCTTAAATACAAAATGTACATGATTTGAAAGTAACAGCAGCAGCAACAACAACAACAACAGCAACATTAGCAAATAAACAGCTCACAGAAAAAAAGCTACAATACAAAAAAGCCGAACGTCTTTAGATTGTCTTGTTGTCTGTCATTTTGCATAATAAAATGCACAAGAGCACATAAAAAACCCAAATTGGAATGGCATCAGCAAACTAACCAAACAGACCAAACGACCGTCCGTCCGTCCGTCCGTCCATCCGTCCGACCAACCAAACAGCCAACAGCAACTAACACTGCAGCAACACCAACAACATTATTGTAAATATAAATATAACAAAAAACTAACTGCTACAATGTCAGTAAGAAAACAAAAATATACTCAACTGTAAATATTTGCAACCAACAACATTAACAACAGCAACAACAACACCAGCAACAACACAAAATTGCTTCCAAATAGAAGTGTTAAAAGATTTTTTCTTTTCGATAGCACAAGACTGACAACAACAACAACAACAAAAAATTGCTTAAAATGAATGAATGTTTAAGAAGGCAAAATGAATAAAAAAAACCCAAAGACGAAAAAAAATTAAATAATGCACAAAACAACATTCGGTAGAAGACCAGAAAATAAGGCGTTCAAGAGCTACAAATAAGAAGAACGAAGAAAAAAAAACTCCAACACGACACCTTGCAACAACGTGTTAGATTACTCACTTAAGATAAATGCCACAAAAGGTGCAATGAATAAAATAACAGAAAAACATACAAACTAATGTGTACACAAACATACATTACTACATACACACAAATAATTTCACACTTATACACATATATATACTCAAAGACCTCCTAAAGGAACAAACCAAGGCCCACTGTAAAAATATTACAAATTACAACATATATATTTGTAAACAGTTTTTTCTTGAGCAGCACTCTTATTTTAAAAGAAAGACAAGATCGGATGACAGTTTTCTATAGAAAAAACATTTTGATTGAGAAATTATTTAATAGAGAACTCTTAACCGAGAGATAGTTTTTTTTTTACTAGATTAAAGAACAGTTTTCTGAATCTTTCCTTAGATCACTTAACTGAGAGAAAATTTTCTTCAAGAGATAGTTTTTTTAGAAAACATGATTGAGCGACGAATTTCTTAAAAAAACACGTTCGAGGAATAGTTTTCTTTAGATCACTTTACTGAGAGAAACTTTTCTTTAGATCTGTTAACTGAAAGAAAATTTTCATCAAGAATCACTAATATGAAACATGACTAAGTGATCAGTTTTCTATTGAAAACTCAGTTTAGTTTTCTATGAAAAACGTAATCGCGATCCACTTTTTCATAGATAGTTTGATCATGAGACAGTTTTCAGTAAAATACTTGATCAATAGAGAATTTTCTACTAAACATATTCTTTAGAAAACATGAACGTTTTCTAAAGTGTCACACAAATCATATTCGAGAGTAATTATTGTTATAGAATAAGAATGATAGACTGTTTTCTATAGAAAACAAGATCGAGAAACTGTTTTATAATGAAAACAACATAGAGAGATCGTTTTGTATAGAGAACTTGATCAAGGGACAGTTTTCTCTGAACAACATGATCTTTGGACAGTTCTCTTATGATAACTTCTAGTTAGTTTTATATAACTTGTAGTAGTTTTATGACATTAATTGAGAAACAGAGAGAACTTGATCGATACACAAGATTTTGTGACAGTTATCTTATGAAAACATGATCGGGAACCAATTTTCTTTAGAATATTTGATCGAGAAACTGTTTTTTTATAAATAACACTTGATCGAGACACAGTTGTCTACGACCAACAAGATCTTGTGACGTTAATAAAGATACAGTTTTGTATAGAGAACTTGATCAATACAACATGATCTTTGGACATCATATGAAAACTTGATCGCGAACCAATTTTCTTTAGAAAATTTGATCGAGAAACTGTTTTTTTAAATAACACTTAATCGAGACCCAGTTGTCTGCGACCAACATGATCTTGTGACATTTATTAAGAGAGAGAGAGAGATCAATGTAACATGATCTTTGGACAGTTATCAGATGAAAACTTGATCGGGAACCAATTTTCTTTAGAAAATTTGATCGAGAAACTGTTTTTTTAAATAACACTTAATCGAGGCCCGATATGATTTTGTGACATTTATTAAGAGAGAGAGAACTTGATCAATGCAACATGATTTTACGACAGTTATCACATGAAAACTTGATCGGGAACCAATTTTCTTTAGAATATTTGATTAAGAAACTGTTTTTTATAAATAACACTTGATCGAGACCCAGTTGTCTGCGAGACAAAGAGACAGTTTTGTATAGAGAACTTGATCAATGAACAACATGATTTTGTAACAGTTATCTTATGATAAACTTGACCGTGAACCAATTTTCTTTAGAAAATGTGATCGAGAAACTGTTTTATAAATAACACTTGATAGAAACCCCGTTTTGTGCGACCAACATGATATTGTGACATTGAGCAAAAACTTTGGAACACTTGATCGATGTCGGGAAATGTGATCGAATAGTTTTCTATAGAATGCATGATCGAGACACAGTTTTCTACAAACAGCATGACCGTGACATATTAAACTAGTCAGAAATTGATCGTGAACAAGAACACTTGATCGAGACACACTTTTCTATGAAAAACATAATCTTGTGAAATTGATCTAACGAGAACTTGATCATAAGTTAATTTTCTTAATAAAAATGATGGAGAGATAAAGATAATTTGATCGAAAGATTCTTTTCTATAAAAGACTTGATCTTTTGGCATTGATCGTAAGACAATTTTCTTTGATCGAGACACACTTTTCCGTGAACAACATAATCTTGTGAAAATGATCATGAGCCGATTTCTTAAAAAAAGGGATTGAGAAACAGAAAACTCGATCAAAGGAGTATTTTCTTTAGAAGGAGGACTGGTCGAAGACTCTTTTCTATAGAAAACGGGTCGAAGAAAACAGTTTTCTATATTAAAACTTGACGAATACCATTTTTAAAGGAAAACTCGGTCGGAGACAGTTTTGTAAGAGAATACTAGTCGAAGTCAGTTTTCTATAGGAAAACTGGTCAAAGATGGTTTTGTATAGAAAAACTGATCAAAGATTCTTTTCTATAAGAAAACTTTTCGAAGACACATGTTTTTAGCAAACTGGTCGAATACAGTTTTCTATAGGAAAACTGTTCGAAGACGGTTTTCTAAAGAAAAACTAGTCGAAGACGGTTTTGTAAAGGAAAACTGGTCGAAGAGAGTTTTCTATGGGAAAATTGGTCGATGATAGTTTTCTATAGGAAAACTGGTTGAAGAGAGTTTTCTATAGGAAACCTGGTAGAAGAGAGTTTTATATGGGAAAACTAGTCGACGACAGTTTTCTATAGCAAACCTGTTAGAGGACGGTTTTATAAAGAAAAACTAGTCGAAGACGGTTTTGTAAAGGAAAACTGATCAAATAGAGTTTTCTATAGGAAACTGGTCGAAGAGAGTTTTCTATAGCAAAACTGGTCGAAGAGAGTTTTCTATAGCAAAACTGGTCGAAGACGGTTTTCTATAGGAAAACTGGTCGATACCGTTTTTTTATGGGAAAACTGGTCAAAGACGATTCCCTGTAGGAAAACTGATAGAAAACAGTTTTTTATAATAAAACTGGTCGAAGAACATTGATCAAAGGCAGTTTGGACGAAGACTTTCTATGGAGAAAAACTGGTCGAATATTGATTTCTATAGGAAAACTGATAAAAACGTGTCAATTCAAACCAATTTTCTTTAATAAAACTCTTCGTTCGACCTTATTTTCTTACCAAACATTGGCCAACACTGCTCTCCACAAAAAAAAAAAACACATTTAAAAAAAAAAAACGTATATACTTGAAAAAACTGATATAATGACGTCTTGTAAAACGTTAATTTAAATTGCAAATGCAGTTGTAAACTGCCAGTAGGAAGAAAATTCTTCAACCTTAAACCAAAGGAAAACAAAAACAACAACAACAACTAAGAAAAATTAAATACAAGTTTTTTAACAACAAAGTGGCAACTCCATTTAGTACTACAAGCCATTAGTCATTATGTTGTTGTTGCTATAGCTATAACTGTTGCAGTTATTTTTTAAAAAAAAAGTTGTTGATGTTTAGAACGTGTGTTTGTTTTTTATAGTTCAACTTGGTTTTAGACAAAAGAACCAACTTTACACAAATTACTGTTTTTTTTTTTTTGACAATACTTCAAATTGCCAACTCTTTTATCATGTTGTTTGTTGTTTATGGCAGTCATTTTGTTGTTGTTGTTGTTCTTTGTTGATGCCTTTTAGCAATCATCAGTTGGTTTTTGCTGCTGCTGCTGCTGCTGCCATTGCTGCTTTTTATAGTTTATAACGTAGATGTCAGGAATGTGATAAATAGCTAAGGAAGTTTTCAAGTTGTTGTTAGTTTCTTGGAATATAATTTTTCTTAACTTGGAGTATTTCGAGTTTGATGGTAATGTTTTTCTATTTTAATATAAATGACTAGTTTTGCAGTAGTTTTATTATTGTAGCTGATGATAGTTGAGAAAAACAAAATGTTGTCAACAGTGTTGCAAGTGTTGCAAAAGTTTTGTTATACATACCTGTAAAGAAATTAAGAAAAGGGTATGGAATTAGTAAGAAAAGTTAAATATTTATTTGGAATTTGTTTAAGATTTAAAGCTAAATTTGTTAAACTTAAAAGATAAAAGGGTGTAAGTTGAGTCTATCACACCATTGGTTACTTTGAGTCAAAACATAAATCCTTAATCAATCTTATCTGCTTTCCTCTCTCTATATCTATTAATATATATTTTTTATTTTTACCACTTCTCTCACCCATTTATAATTACATTGCAATAATTCCAACTCATGTTAGTTGTCAAAATTAGTGACAGCTTAACCATAGTATATTTTAAAACACAATAGCGATGACTTTTAAATATTAAAATCAAAACAAAAAAAAAATTACTAAAAATTCACTTTCAACTTGTGCTACAGAAAATAAACAACAACAGTTTTTTTACATTGAACAAAAACTTATTACTTTCATTTAACACTGACACTGACAATTTAAACTGCATATCATAGAGATATATAGAACAGTTATACTTTGTTGCTGTGATAGTAGTGGTAGTTGTTGTCATTGTAAAACAACACAAATGACATGACACATGAAAAGCAGAAAACCTTTTGTCGATCAATTTTTGTCTGTCTGTCCAATAGTTTTTTCTCTCGATCAGTATTTTTCTGTAGAAAACATTCTGTCGATAATTTTTTCTGTAGAAAACTGTCTGTCCAATAGTTTTCTCTTTAAAAAATTTTCTCTCGATCAGTTCATCAAGTTCATCACTTTCACATGATCACATTTTATCCACGATCAGTTTTTCTTTAGAAAACTATCATTTGATTAGGCTTTTTTGTAGACAATAATATTTCAATAAAGTTTATTTGGAAAACTACAATTTCTTGATCATGTTTTTCATAAAAAATAGTCTAACGATCATGTTTTCTAAATCAAAGACTGGTTCTCAATCGAGTTTTCTTAAAAAAGCTGTCACAAGATCGTATTTTCAACACAAAACTATCTAGCGATGGAAAACTCTCTCTCGATCAAGTTTTTAATAGAATATAGACTCTCGATCATATTTTTAATAGAAAACTATCTCTTGATAAGGTTAAACAAGTAGCAAACTGTTTTCTTTACAAAGTTGCCACAAGATCGTATTTTCAACACAAACCTTTCTACCGATCAACATTTATTTGGAAAACTCTCTCTCTCTCTCGATCATGTTTTTAAAAGAAAACTATCTCTTGATAAGGTTAAATAAGTAATAAACAGATTTCCTATAGAGTATCGGTCAAGTTTTCTTTAGAAATTTGTCACAAGATCGTATTTTCAACACAAAACTGTCTATCGATCAACATTTCTTTGGAAAAATTTCTCTCGATCTTGTTTACAATAGAATATAGTCTCTCGACTCTCTTGTCTCACAAGATCGTAGTATCAACACAAACTTGTCTCTCAACAAAAAATTTCTTCCAACAACTGTCTCTCGATCATGTTTTTAATAGAATACAGTCTCTCGATCACATTTTTAATAGAATACAGTCTCTAGATCTCGTTGAGGTTAAACAATTAGTAAACAGTTTTCCGATACAATATCGATCAATTTTTATAGCAAATTTTCGATAAATTTCTGTTTTAATAGAAAACTTCCGGCAAAATTCTCTTTTTAAATAAAATTTTCGTTAAATTTCTATTTCTTTCAAAAATTTTCTTTTACAAAAAAAAAAAAAAATCGATAAATTTTAAAAACTGTCTCTCGCTAAGGTTAAACAAGTAGTAACCAATTTTTCGATAGATTATTAAACTAGTTTTATTTAGAAAGATCGTATTTCAACACAAATCTGTCGCTCGTATATTTTTTTTCGAAAACTATCTCTCTATTATGTTTTTAATAGAATACAGTCTCCCGATCATGTTTTTAATAGAATACAGTCTCTAGATCTCGTTGAAGTTAAACAATTAGTAAACAGTTTTCCGATACAATATCGATCAATTTTTATAGCAAATTTTCGATAAATTTCTGTTTTAATAGAAAACTTCCGGCAAAATTCTCTTTTTAAATAAAATTTTCGTTAAATTTCTATTTCTTTCAAAAATTTTCTTTTACAAAAAAAAAAAAAAAAAAAAAAATTAATAAATTTTCAACAATTTAAATTCTCACCACTCAAACACAATTCCACTAAATAATATTTCAATTTTATGACTCAAAACAAATTTATGAACTTAAAAGAAAAAAAAAAAACAAATTCTTCTTATCTTTTGTGCTTAATACCCCCAATATTTTATTACGAATATAAAAAATACATATATTTTCGTTAAAGTATTTTCCATTTCTATATGAAGAAATCAAATAAAATTTGAAATAAAAACGCAAATAACCAAAAGCCTGCCATAAATTATCACATACCACAAATGGCTTTTAAAAATAAAAATTAATTATAACAAAAATCATAAAAATATCAAAAAATAAAAATACTTATAATGAAAATGAAACTAATACAACACTTTAACATTCACATTGATTACTATTTGTAGTTTAATTTTTTTTTAAAACAGCAAGTTTTTCATTCGTTTAAAATTGTAGAGCAGAGGAATTGTAGAAGAAGGAGAAAAAAAATATTAATAATAAATATATAAATATATATAAATATATGTATGTATGTATAATTTAAGTGTGCTATAAAATGCAATAACGCTGCCATAAATTTAACGATCAATTTCATTAATAAGTGGCAATAAATTAAAACGCGCCCAAGTCAAACAGGCCAAACAGCCAACTAAATGAACACATGAGTACAAACATACAGACTAGTACAACATCATGCCATAGCTAAAAAGCAATTTATCCACAAAATTTTATACATCTATATATGTATTTATACGATTATTAACAGATATATGTATGTAAGTTTGTGTATAGAAACTATATATAATAAGAGCAAATATAACACGTTACAAATTATTGATATAAATATTAAAACTTACATAGAGGTAAACAAACTCATGAACCAATACATGTGTAATCGTTATAATAATTTTTAATTTTCAGATTATAATTAACACTAGATGAACCAATGGGTGTTAAGGGGATATTGAAACATCGGTATACAAGACTGATGAGGTTATGTAACCAACAAACTAACTAACTCACTAACTAACTAACTAACTAACTAACTAACTAACTAACTAACTAACTAACTAACTAACTAACTAACTAACTAACAAACTAACTAACTAACTAACTAACTAACTAACTAACTAACTAACTAACTAACTAACTAACTAACTAACTAATTAACTAACTAACTAAATAACTAACTAACTAACTAACTAACTAACTGACTAACTAACTAACTAACTAACTAACTAACTAACTAACTAACTAACTAACTAACTAAATAACTAACTAACTAACTAACTAACTAACTAACTAACTAACTAACTAACTAACTAACTAACTAACTAACTAACTAACTAACTAACTAACTAACTAACTAACTAACTAACTAACTAACTAACTAACTAACTAACTAACTAACTAACTAACTAACTTACCTACTTGTTAACAAACTATCTATCTATCTATCTATCTATCTATCTATCTATCTATCTATCTATCTATCTATCTATCTATCTATCTATCTATCTATCTATCTATCTATCTATCTATC
>NC_060950.1:61737104-61740379 GCF_022045245.1 Lucilia cuprina | reverse complement strand
GTTCTAGTTCAGTTCTAGTTCAGTTCTACTTCAGTTCTACTTCAGTTCTAGTTCAGTTCTAGTTCAGT
The DNA here is from genome assembly GCF_022045245.1 of Lucilia cuprina. Classification (NCBI taxonomy): domain Eukaryota; kingdom Metazoa; phylum Arthropoda; class Insecta; order Diptera; family Calliphoridae; genus Lucilia; species Lucilia cuprina. The sequence goes on along the minus strand of NC_060950.1, from coordinate 61,740,311 downwards.
TCAAGTTCAGTTCTAGTTCAGTTCTAGTTCAGTTCTAGTTTAGTTCTAGTTCAGTTCTAGTTCAGTTCTAGTCCAGTTCTAGTTCAGTTCTAGTTCAGTTCTAATTCAGTTCTGGTTCAGTTCTAGTTCAGTTCTAGTTCAGTTCTATTTCAGTTTTAGTTGAGTTCTAGTTCAATTCTAGTTCAGTTCTAGTCCAGTTCTAGTTCAGTTCTAGTTCAGTTCTAGTTCTAGTTCAGTTCTAGTTCTGTTCTAGTTCAGTTCTAGTTCAGTTCTAGTTCAGTTCTAGTTCAGTTCTAGTTCAGTTCTAGTTCAGTTCTAGTTCAGTTCTAGTTCAGTTCTAGTTCAGTTCTAGTTCAGTTCTAGTTCAGTTCTAGTTCAGTTCTAGTTCAGTTCTAGTTCAGTTCTAGTTCAGTTCTAGTTCAGTTCTAGTTCAGTTCTAGTTCACTTCTAGTTCAGTTTTAGTTCAGTTCTAGTTCAGTTCTAGTTCAGCTCTAGTTCAGTTCTAGTTTAGTTCTAGTTCAATTTTAGTTTAGCTCTATGTCACTTAATGATCATGGTTGACATTGAAAACTTTGAAAGTCAATGTCATTTTAAATTAATCCCTCCACAAATTGATTTACGCCCTAAAATCTTTAAGTCAATCGATCATTTCCTATCTAGAATCATAACATATATTTCAATATAATATCGGTATTACTCTCTATACCACCTGCATGCATGCAGCATTGCACAGCTAGCTTTGCTGCATAACAATTTTATTTTTTTTACCGCCTGTGGCCCTTTATACACAATCATAATTTATTGCATTTTATTCATAAAATTATATAGTTAATATTATTCTCTATTTTTATTTAATTTATTATTTCAATTTGTGGCACTATAAATGAATAATTTGCAATTCTATACAGTGCAAAGAGAACTAACTACAAAATGAAAAATAGAAAACATTGTCTTGTACTTCAATAAAATTCATAACAATAATAATCGTGCGAAATTTCCATAGAGTTTCAGTTTTGCATAGCAATTGTTGAGGTTTTATACATGCACTCACTATAAATTTGATAACTTTATGGTGTATTTGCCACAGCACGTTGTAGCATTATTGCCACTGCCGCGGTCTTGTTGTTTTGTAACTGAACGTGGTTTAGTTTTAGTATACAGTGGGAAAAAAACTTATTAAATGAAAACATTTCACAGAATTTAAGTTTTTGAATTTAAGTTCAGTTCTAGTTCAGTTCTAGTTCAGTTCTAGTTCAGTTCTAGTTCAGTTCTAGTTCAGTTCTAGTTCAGTTCTAGTTCAGTTCTAGTTCAGTTCTAGTTGAATCATTCCATGTTCTGTTCTGGTTCAGTTATAGTTTATCTTAAGTTCAGTTGTTGTTCAGTTCTAGTTCAGCTTTTTTCAGTGTATTCCAAATACCGCAAAAATAGTCATTTTTCATGTTTGTGTGTACTTATACATAGTAAATATTTTTATAATAAATTCAAATTTGCGCGTCATAAATTTTCTCTCAACCATACAATGCATTAATGATAATTCCTTTTATTATTTTTTTTTTTTCAAAAGAATACAGATTTTGCCAGAGTTTAAAATTTCACGCCTTCTCAGTAGTGCGACCATAGTTCAGCTACAAAATACAAAGCATAGCAAATCATATAGAACAGCTGTCGAAATTATAAACAGCTACAAGCGGCAATATGATGAAAATGATGATGATGGCAAGAGATGATGAGGAGGATGTGAGATTTGTGCGGTTTGTTTATGGAGTTAGCAAAATAGTGAATCATCATAGAGATTTTAGATTTAGCCAGTGGTGCAGACAGTTTTTCTTCTATTATGATTATTTATGATACGTGATCTTAAATGGTATTTTAAAAATTTTCTGTTAAAGTTTTTAGTTATGTTCTGTGGATCTCGAAGAAAGTTTTAAGGAAGTGTAGTAGATAAATTACTTATATAGATGTGTGGAAGTGCAATGTATAATGGTAGCTTTCCAAGAATGTTATACAAGAATATAGAGAAGTTTTGCTATGAAATTTTAAAAAAAAAACTTTAAATAAATTTTGAAATATTTTTCAAACTTTTTGAAAATATTTTATTTTTTTATTTTAATTAAAAAATCATTGTTAATTTAAAATCTCATAAAATATAATTAAAAGCTTGATGCTGTCATAACTCACAGTAGGTGGTTTATTTTTTTAATATTTCGTTTTATTTTTATCGTTTATATTGACGTTTTTTGTAAAACTGAAACATAAATTTTGTTACAAAAACTTAATACGTTTTGGGATTTTTAAAAGTATTTCCAAGCACAGTGAAAAAAAAACAAAATTTTAAATTATTTAAAAAAAACTCATTTTAATACAGAATTTACACAATTTCAGGTTTTTAATTTTATCGAAATTAATTTACATTTCAAAAACACCCACTGTTCATTTTAAACAAAACGTTTATTTAAGTCACGATTAAAGGTGTAAATTTATGATTACAAAAGCATTCGAAAAATGAATGTATCGAATTAGTTTAATAATTTTAAACGTAATCATTAATAACATGTTCATTACGTTAAACAGAAAAAAATAATAATATTTTTCTAAAATATCAACAAGTAATAAAATTTTATTATGCATATTCAATGCATATATATTTTTACAAAATAATTAATTGAAATAACTTGGCAACTAAAGCAATTAACACTATGACTTTAAACATCAATCGTGTAGTTTTATGCAATTTTAATATTCAACTACAAATCGCACAATTGTGTGAATTTCCATGCACAATTATTCGGTATTAGCTAAAAACGGAACAAAAATCTCATAAATCTATGAGAATCAGTTGAAAACAACTAAATAAACAAATGGATTGATTTACGATTTAAGTAATAAAACTACAACACAAATGTGTAGTAAATCATAATGTTTAGTTTGAAAAATGCTGGCAAAAATCTAAACAATAAATAGTTTAAATAATTGAATTTAATTGCAGTTTTCTATAAATAAGGATTTTATATTTATTCTGAATTTTTCGAAAAAGTTAATTTGAACGAAATAAACTAGAATTTAGCTAGTAACTGGTCAAGAACGGAACTGAACCAGAGATAAACTATAAATGAACTAGAACTGAACTAGAACTGAACTAGAACTGAACTAGAACTGAACTAGAACTGAACTAGAACTGAACTAGAACTGAACTAGAACTGAACTAGA
>NC_060950.1:61735256-61737004 GCF_022045245.1 Lucilia cuprina | reverse complement strand
AGACTATAGACTAGACTATAGACTAGACTATAGACTAGACTATAGACTAGACTATAGACTAGACTATAGACTAGACTATAGACTAGACTATATACTAGACTATAGTTTTATGTCTATCCTGGACTCGTTTATAATCTTCTCCACAGTTTGATCTATTGTTCACTGGGTTATTAGCGAACTTTCTTGCTTATATTCATTTAAGTTTTTTTGTTCAAATTTAATGAATAGACAATAACCTTTTCTTCTGTCGTAACAAATGGCAACAATAACAAGTTATTTTACTGTTGATAATTTGCTGTCAAAATTAAATATGAAAAATTAAACAGACTTAACCCATTTATATTTATTTTTTTTTTTTCAATATTTATTTTTTTATATATTTTTAACATTTACATTTTATTATTATTTATTTGTGTTAATGTCAAAAGTCTCGTATTAAGTCATAAAATGTGTAATAAATTAAGTCGGTATATTTTTTAATTTTTAGACCCAGTTTAACAAAAGCTGAAGCAATAAGAAATAAGGCTCTACTTAGATAAAAAAATTCTTGAATAAGTGAGATAAGAAAAGACTATCGTCGGGAATATACATGTGTATGTATGTACATGGATATAGTTGAGATTGTAGTACCGTTCAAAACTATCCAATGATATAGTTCCGACTTTGATCAAGTCCAGTCTAAAACCAGACTCAATAAATAACATGAACGTCATCTTAAAGTTTCTAAATATAATTCCTTCATAATCGCAATTCACTTGTTTTTCTCATTTTTTTTAACCAAGTCTAGCCTTTTAATTTATTTATGGAACATATTTTTAAATCGTTCTTTTTAACCCATAAAGATAGACAGATAGCAAAATAGACTGAACTAAATATAATTAAAATTTTATTCATTCTTTATTGAAATTTTCTAGCTTTAGTATGGACCCATAAACGATTAAATAAGAAAAAAAAGTGCAAATGTCAGCTGACCACAAAAACCACAACAATAACAACAACATTATTAATACCATCAATATTCATTCCGCCATCATCATCATTAGTATAATTTAAATTGTCTGACAGTTCTTCATTAAATACTGCTGCTGTTGTTGCCTTATCAGTGGAGTGTTTTAAATAAATTAAATTTTTATTAATTCTATATAAAAAAAAATTTAAAAAAATAAATATATTTATTTATGATTATAAAATGCAAAAAATTAAAATTGTTAAGTTCATAAATTGTCGGAAATTAATGGGAATTATTAAATATATTAAAATAAATGTATCAAGTATTTCATAAATTATGGTTTTAAATTTATTATAATTATCTTTGTTTTTGTGTGAGATTAATAATTATAAAACGTTTCATGATTATTTATGATACATTTGTGTATAAATTATAAAAAAAAAAATAAATGGTTAAAATAATACTTAAGTGGATGTTGTATAAATATGTTGTAGTTTGTTGTTGTTCTTCTTTTTATAAAGTTTAAAGGTTTTAAAAGCTTTTAAAGTTTAAAGATTTTTAATTAGTAAGAGGTAATTAAAATTAAGAAATTTCTAAACTCTTTAAACAATTAGGAAATTTGTTTAAATTTTAAAAATAATTTTTTTAATATAAACTAGTATAGTTCTACTTCAGTTCTGGTTCAGTTCTGGTTCAGTTCTAGTTCAGTTCTAGTTCAGTTCTAGTTCAGTTCTAGTTCAGTTCTTGTTCAGTTCTAGTTCAGTTCTAGTTTAGTTCTAGTTCAGTTCTAGTTCAGTTC
>NC_060950.1:61732924-61735156 GCF_022045245.1 Lucilia cuprina | reverse complement strand
ACTGAACTAGAACTGAACTAGAACTGAACTAGGACTGAACTAGAACTGAACTAGAACTGAACTAGAACTGAACTAGAACTGAACTAGAACTGAACTAGAACAGAACTAAAACTGAACTAGAACTGAACTTGAGCTGGACTAGAACTAAATTAAGAATCTTCATACAAATCTTTATGAGTTCAAATCGAATGCTATACTTGAATGACGCACTGTAATGCAACTACATTAAAATTGTACAAAATCATAAAATATAACGCAAATATTTAAAATACCAACAAAAAAAAAAACACCCACCTATTTTTTTGCTGAACAAACAAATTATTGTTTAATTTTTTTTTGAAGAAGAAAATATAATAAAAAAGAAAAATAATATTTTACAGCTCGTAAATAAAGCAATAAATTAATGTTTAAGCATATACAGAAAACAGCAGTGAACTACTGCAGCAACAACAACACAAAAATAAGATTTATTACCAAATTGCATTACAAATGTAAATTTTTTATAATAATAATAATAATTTTCTGCCATACTTTAAACACAAGCACAGCTAGTGTGCTTGTGTTTCACTACCACTCTCTCTCTCTCTCTTGTTAGCACTAATGTTATTTTCCTTTTTTTTCTCTTTACAGAGCTGCAAGTAACCAAGTACACGAGAGTATTAATGTGGTTTATTGTGGTAAATATAAAAAGTGTTTGTTTGTATGAATGAGAAGAGGATAAAATATCAAACCGCAAAAACCGCATGTTAACCAGCCAAGCACAACCAAATAAAAAAAGTTTAAATTAAAAAAAAATATATAGTGCAAAAACAACAACAACAAAAAAAGAAATATTAAAACCAAACAAATAAACCATATTAAATGTATAGAAGTCGTTAAAAATTAAATTATAGCTAAAATAAATTTATTTCTACATGAAATTAATGTGTAATAGGAAAAAAAGCAAAGAGAAAAGAGCGAAATACAATTGCTATAACAAATTGAATAAAATGTTAAATTTATTACTTAATTAAAACTTAAAGCAAATAAACCAAATGAAAAAATAATAATAAAATGTATTGTAAACAATACTATGTATAATGCTAAATTAAGTGTAATAAAAAATTAAAAAAATGTTAATTTTTATTAATAAATTTATTAAAAAAAATTCATTATAAAAAACAATAACAAGTAATGCTCAGTTAAGTTATAAATTACAATTATAATTAAATAAAAACATATTAAACAATAAAAATACCAGCAATATTATAAAAAATAAAAAAAAATCATCATAAAAACTTTAATCTCCACAAATATACGTTTGTTTTCACACTCTTCAATAAATAAAATAAACAATAATAAAACAACAAATTATAATTATTTCTGCTTAAAACAATTAGCCAAGTAAATTAATTAATATTAATAACCACAACAACAATAATAATAACCAACAAATAATACAGCCACAACAACATATAAAACTGCGCCTGTGCTTCTAACAAAAAACCAAATTTCGCAACTCTCTTTTGTTTACTAAACTCCCCAAAAAAATAAAAAAAATCTCTGAGATTTCCCCTTACTCCAAAAAAAAAAAAAAAAAATAAAAAATTTTCCTTCAAGTGTAAACATTACCACAGTGCAAGTGTGTGTGTAAGTGTGTTCTACTTGTTTTGTCTATTTTACTCTCACTTTGTGGATTAGAGAGTAAAATTGTTAAAAAAAAAGAAAAAAAAAACACAAAACAAAGTAAAAGTAAAGCAAATTTACTCCTGTTTCTCCCCAACACTTAGAAAAAAGCAGTATAAATTCCTATTAAAGTGCAATTTCGTGCTAGAGTTCTTTTTTCTTTTTGAGTACTATTACTCTTTATTTACCTCAAACACTCTACTTTTTTTTTGTGCAACACTCAACTCGTGTAAAGGGTTTTTCATCAGGATATAATACTTTTCTTTACGTAGCCGTTTATTATAAAAAGCCTTCAAAGTGGATTTAACAAATTATAATAAAATGCTGCAATCCAGCAATCAATATCTGCGGCCGGATTATATGGTGGCACCAACTGCGGTAAGTTTAGTTTTAAGACATTAAAATACTACTAGGATCTCCTGATTTGGAATTTAGGAAGAACTGAATTGAAACTAAACAAGAACTGAACTAGAACTGTACTAGAACTGAACTAGAACTGAACTAGAACTGAACTAGAACTGAACTAGAACTGAACTAGAACTGAACTAGAACTGAACTAGAAATGAA
>NC_060950.1:61731231-61732824 GCF_022045245.1 Lucilia cuprina | reverse complement strand
GAACTGAACTAGAACTGAACTAGAACTGAACTAGAACTGAACTAGAACTGAACTAGAACTGAACTAGAAATGAACTAGAACTGAACTAGAACTGAACTAGAACTAAACAAGAACTGAACTAGAACTGAACTAGAACTGAACTAGAACTGAACTAGAACAGAATTATAACTGAATTTAAACTGAACGAGAACTGTGCTTGAACTGTAAATGAGGAACCCAATGTAAACCCCTTTAAAAAAAATCCCGTCAGAAAAAATTATTAAAACCCATACATAACTTATCAAATTTCACCGATCTTTGATTTAAAATTATTTATTAACAACTAGCAGACACATATTCCAGACGCAAAAACGTCAAATTGAAAATATGTTGCGTCAACTCTACAACAACTTAAAAAACTGAAATATAAATAAAAACCGTAAAAAAGAACTATTTACACACAATTTAACAAAAATCAAACTTTTAACTTCATCTGAACAACTCTACATATCTGTGCGTTAGTGTAACAAATTTTCAACATTTTCAAGCGTACAATTTTGAGTTTCAAAATGTTATGAATGACTGACTGACTGAATGTGTAACTTAAACTTTATGTTTGTACTGCTTTTGGCGCTATTATGTTGTGTTCATTTTCAGATTTAAATCAATTTTAATTGGCGCCATTTAAGCTTGTAAGCGATTAAAGTTTATTAACCAAACTGTATAAAAGTGTTTTGTAAAATATTTTGTTGTTGTGGTAATTTTGAGTATAAATATTTTTTTATAAAGTGAGTGAATGAGTGATAAGTTTTGATGTGTTTTTCATGATGTTGTTTAATTTGTTGCTGTGGCGGTTTTTATATGAAAAAAAGAATCAAAACTATAAAAAAATTAAATAAAAAATAAATTTATTGATATAAATAAAGTGAAAGTCCATTATGTGATGATGTGTTTTAGTTGTTGTTATTTTTATTATGTCCATCCATAACTATATTAAGTTTTCGTCATTTCATGTTATGGTGCATGTTTGTTTAAATGTCAGTCTGACAGCTGTCAAACTTAGTAAAAATTTGCTGTTGTTGATGTGTCTATATAATATGACGCCACAATGTCGTTTGGGTTGTGATTTTTTCGTCTTGTATTTCGTTAAATTGTGATGTGTCTTTATGAAATTTTTTATTTGTTGTTGTCTTTGGGAGTAATAAATTTATTTGTTAAATAGTTATAGTATATTGAAATTTATGGTTAAATTATTGTTTTTTTTTTGTGTTTGAGATATGTGTGTTTAATTAAAAAAATAAATTTTTACATTTGCTTAATTTTTGGCAATTAAATCGTTTCATGAATGGTGATTTTATACTTTTACATATTTGGCTCTCAACAACACTTTAGTTCTATTTCAGTTCTATTTCAGTTCTAGTTCAGATCTAGTTCAGTTCTAGTTCAGTTCTAGTTCAGTTCTAGTTCATTTCTAGTTCAGTTCTAGTTCAGTTCTAGTTCAGTTCTAGTTCAGTTCAAGTTCAGTTCAAGTTCAGTTCTAGTTCAGTTCTAGTTCAGTTCTAGTTCTAGTTCAGTTCTAGTTCAGTTCTAGTTCAGTTCTAGTTCAGTTCTAGT
>NC_060950.1:61729013-61731131 GCF_022045245.1 Lucilia cuprina | reverse complement strand
ACTAGAACTGGACTAGAACTGAACTAGAACTGAACTAGAACTGAACTAGAACTGAACTAGAACTGAACTAGAACTGAACTAGAACTGAACTAAAACTGAACTAGAACTCATCTAGAACAGAATTAGAACAGTTAGTTACTTTGTTAGTTAGTTTTAGTTTGTTAGTTTGTTATTTAGTTAGTTAGTTAGTTAGTTAGTTAGTTAGTTAGTTAGTTAGTTAGTTAGTTAGTTAGTTAGTTAGTTAGTTTGTTAGTTAATTAGTTACTTTGTTACTTTGTTAGTTAGTTAATTAGTTAGTTAGTTAGCAAATTTCGGCTCAATAATCAAAAAAATTAATTCTACAGGTTTTTAAGTCTAAAATCTTTAATTATTAATACTTCTACGGTTTATAACAATTAGCTACTTAAAAATAAACATAATTGATGAAAACATTTTAGCGGCATAATATTTTTGATTTCAAATTCAATACATTCGAAATTTCAATATTAATTCATTTCCAAAAGGTGTTTGTTATTGATTAATTGCGCAAATTCCTTAACATAAATGGGAACAGTTACATTCACATTAATTATCGCAGCATTTTGTACAAACCATTAATTATAATAACAAAATTGGTAAAAGAAATAAATTCTGATAATTTTTGTTTAACCCTGATTATTAAACACGATAGACATAAGAAAAAACCCATAGAAAAAAATAATAATTAAAATTAATTAATCACTTTAATATATATTTTTTATAAACAAGAAAACAAGCCCACTTGAGTGCTTAACACTATAATTAAGTGTAATTATATTTTACCTAATAATTTATGAAAAATGAACAACTACAAATAATTAACAACATAAATAAGAATAATAATAAGAAAAAATTAAGAAAAAAATAACATTAACAAACAAAATTAATTACACACAAGTGTTTAATGAACAAAAAAAACAAGAAAAAGCTAAACAAAAAAATTATTACAAATTATTAACTTGACAAAGACAAACACAAGCCCAATGAAGAAATATAAAAAAGTGACACAATTCTAGTTAAAAAAGCGTATTTAAACAGTTGTAGTCAGAATATTAGCATGATAAAATAACAAATTACAAAATTGTTTTATAACTAAATGTCAAAAATATAAAAACAATTATTTAAACGTTAATTAAAGGGGGTTAATGGAAAGTTTCTCAATTGTTTGAGGCTTCAGGCGCAGATCATTTCGTCATGTTTTTACAAATTTTGTTGTGAAATTAATATCTTGGAAAGTTTTTTTTGTGGTTAAATATTTTGTTTTTAAATTTACTAAATGTTTGTTTAATATTAACTGAAACGTATTTTTTAGAATAATATATCTAGAGTGGAGTTTCCAGATATTAGAAATAATTTGTTATTGTTTTCAAACAGTTTGACGTGAAATTTGTTAACGACGTAAGAGAATAACATTTTCAAAAATTTCCATTGGATTTTTTAAAATTACGACTAGAGGAAACCTTTAAAGTATAGAGGAACAAAGGAACAAGAACCAGGTCATAACTAGAACAGAAGTAGAACAGAACAGAACAGAACTGGAACAGAACTAGAACCGAACTAGAACAGAACTTGAACAGAACTAGAACAGAACTAGAACAGAACTAGAACAGAACTAGAACAGAACTAGAACAGAACTAGAACAGAACTAGAACAGAACTAGAACAGAACTGGAGCAAAACTAGAACAGTACTAGAACAGAACTAGAAAAGAGCTAGAACAGAACTAGAACAGGATTAGAACAGAACTAGAACAGAACTAGAACAGAACTAGAACAGAACTAGAACAGAACTAGAACTGAACTAGAACAGAACTAGAACAGAACTAGAACAGAACTAGAACAGAACTAGAACAGAACTAGAACAGAACTAGAACAGAACTAGAACAGAACTAGAACAGAACTAGAACTAGAACTGAACTAGAACAGAACTAGAACAGAACTATAACAGAACTAGAACAGAACTAGAACTGAACTAGAACTGAACTAGAACTGAGCTAGAACTGAACTAGAACTGAACTAGAACAGAACTAGAACTGAACTAGAACAGAACTAGAACTGAACTAGAACTGAACTAGAACTGAACTAGAACTGAACTAGAACTG
>NC_060950.1:61709520-61728913 GCF_022045245.1 Lucilia cuprina | reverse complement strand
TTCTAGTTCAGTTCTAGTTCAGTTCTAGTTCAGTTCTAGTTCAGTTCTAGTTCAGTTCTGGTTCAGTTCTAGTTCGGTTCTAGTTCAGTTCTAGTTCAGTTCTAGTTCTGTTCCAGTTCTCTTCTAGTTCATTTGTTTTTGCAAATTTTTTTATAAATCCTGTAATAATCATTATTTTTGGACCTGCAAGGGCTCAAAATGATATGAAAGTACTTTAGTTTCCATATGCAATTTTTATAAAAACTCTTCATGTTCTATTTATAGACATGATTATGATCAAGTATTTGTCCACTTAATTCTTATACGCTATAACTGTTCCCACTCCAGAATTTAATATTTTTTTTTAGAGATACCGTTTTAAGTTATTGGTAAACCAATGAAAAATTTAATTAAATTTTTTTCATAACAAATTGTTCCTATTTCAATTATAGTCCTTCAGAATTTGTTATAAATTGTTAAATGAGTTAGGAAGTCATTGTTTGAAGTACTTTTTATTGAAAGTAAAACTCATTCTATTATTATTGTTACTATGAGATTTTCTTTGAGTTATATCTTTGGATACTTCGAAATTGTAAATAATTAAGTATTCATTATTCGAGTTAGTTAGTACATGGTATGAAGGTATAAACTGTTCCCACTTTAGTACTTTACTACTTGTAACTTTGTTGTTGTGTTTCAGTGATTTTAATGTTTGCTTCTAAACGCTATTTTGCGATACTTTTTCCTTAATCAAATGTAAATTTTCATTTAGCTTTATTTTAGCATGGTTAAAAAACTATTACCACTGCTAATTATTAGAAAATGATTGATTTTAAACAATTCCTGTCCTAGAACTTTGCTGCTTGTATTGTTGATTTTGCTGTTGCTTTTGTTCTAAATGTTCTTAGCTATAATAAGCAAGTTTAAACTGTTCCCATTTAGTACTTTACTACTTGTGATGTTGTTGTTGTATTTAATTGATCGTTGATGTTTGCTTTAAAAAGTCTTTGAAAAAACTCTTCCCACTTTGCTTAAACGCTATTTTATGATTCGTTTTTCATTTCGCTTTAATTGAGCATAGTTTTCAAAACTGTTCCCACTGAAATATAACTATAAAGATCCAGAATTCTGCTACTTTTTTATAGTATTTTACTACTTGTGGTGTTGTTGTCATTGTCGTATTCCCCACTGTGCTTAAATGCCCTTTTTTATTTGTTTTTCGTACGCGAAATGTAAATATGATGTTTAGTGTTCATTTTGCTTTAATTGAGCATAGTTTTCAAAACTGTTCCCACTGAAATATAACTATAAAGTTAGAACTGTCTTCATCCAGAAGTCTGCTACTTTTTTATAGTATTTTACTATTTGTGGTGTTGGGTTTCATTGATTTTGCTGATTGTTTTTAAATGTCTTTAATTAAAAACTCTTCCCACTTTGATTTAAGGTTTTTTTTATATTTAATGTAGATATGAAGGTTAGTGTTAATCTTGCATTATTTTGCTATTGTTTTAGGGAACTATTCCCTTTGATTCATATTTAGAAAGTTAAAACTGTTTTCGTTCTAGAACTTTGCCAAACATTTATAACTTTATTATTTGTATTGTATGTAGTCGTTTTATGGCACTATTTATCTTTAAAATATTTTATTAATTTTTGTATTAATTAAAAGCTAAATCTCTTCTCACTTTGGGTTATTTTTAAGATTAAGATTTTAAGCAAAATAGTTACTTCGTTAAACTAGAATTAATTTCATACTTCTTTATTATTGAAAATTCTTCAGAATATTTTCAAAAATTTTAAACAATTTTTCAAAAATTTAAAAAAGAAATTCTAAAAATTTCCAAATTTAAAAATTAAAAAAAAATAAAAAATTTTTTAAAATTTCAAAAATATTTAAGAAATTTAAAAGAATAAAAAAAATGCAAAAAATTCCAAAAAAATTTAAAGAATTTTAAAAATTAATTTAAATTATAATAAATTTATGACAATTAAGAATTTAATTTTTTTTTAATAAATTGTTATTGTCTTTTGCTTAAACTAAAATATTCACCTTAATTTTTTTCTTTTTTTTTTTTTTGCAAAAAAAGCTAATTGTTTATATATTTTTTAGTAAATTTTAATCACTTTATTTATAATTTTTTTTTTATAAAAATTTTATTAAATTTTATTGTTTTACTTTTGTTTTTTGTTTTTTTTTTTTTGTTTACCGCGCGTTTTACTATTTACGTGTGCAATAATCAACATCGACTAAAAAATAGCTCTATAGTACAAACAAAAAAAAAAACTATAACATTTGACAGTCATACGTCCATACGCATGCATGCATTTCGCATTACGAATTTGTTGTTGTTATTGTTGTTGCTGCTGCAGTTAGTATTCGTACTTAAAACACAATAACAGCAACAAGAATACGAAAGACAAAAACACACCACTACACAAAAGTTCGTAAACCAAAATCAACTCAAAAACAAAAACAAAATTCTTTTACTTTTCCTTTTTTATTATTTTCTTTTATTTTCTATTGTATTGCATGAAGCGACAATGACAACAGTAAAAATACTACTAAAATAGTGTAGTGTTGCCATTTTTTGTAATGCCCCCCTTTAAACAAAAATATAGAAAATTTTTTACTCTCTTTTTAGCTTCCATATGGCAAAAAAGAGTATTTCTCTAAAAAGGGGAGCATAATATATGAAATAGAGAGTTTCTTATTTAACTGAGAGAGTTATAATTTACTCATTTATGATAATTTTCAACAAGTGTTGTTGATTAACTCTCTCTCACACTCTCTCTCTCTCTCTTGCTCGTTTTTATTTTCAAAACCCCCCACAAAAATGAGTTATATTTTTCTTAAGATTGTTTTTGTTTATTTTTTTACTTATGCTCTTATTTTGGGAGGGGGTATTAATACTCTTGGCGGCTCTTTGTTTTGTTGTTGTTTATGTGTTGTGTGTGTTGTGTTAACGTGTTATTAAATGCTTTTAATTTGTTTTTATTGCCTGTGTTTCTTGTTGCATTTGTTTATAATTTTCTGTTATTGTTATTTTTGTTGTTGTAGTTTCTCATATTTTGCTACTCACTTGTGAGAGCACTAGCTAGTGGAAGGGATAAAAGAGAATTCGTAAATATTGTGTTAAACAAATTTGTATTTAATAATTTATTATTTAGAAAAATAGTAGTAAAATAATTGAGTTAAATTATTATTAGAGGATGGATGAGGAAAAGAGATAGAAGATTGAAATAAATAAACAAATTTGCTAAATATTTCAAAAAGTATTCTGCAGTGATCATATTGTATTTGAAAGAAATAGATCGTGAATGATTTGATCAATCGCTTGTTAGTGATTTTAGAAAGTATATCCTTATTCCTGGTTCTCATTTAGCTTTGGAGCATTATATGTAATGTAAATAGAGTAGTTTTTTCTAACAGTTTGAATTTTTTTTCAATAAAACTTCTTTTGTGGAAGTCCTCACTAAAGTAGTCCACTTGCTCAAAGGATTTAATTAACGAGAAAAAGTTTATACAATTCAGAAGTAGTAGTTTTAACACGGAAGTCATTTGTGGAATTCCTCACTAAAGCAATCCACTTGCTCATAAGTTTCAATCTACAAGAGAAAGTTTATACAGTTCAGAAGTAGCAGTTTCGACACGGAAGGTACAAAACGCTTAGGTCAGTAAAAGAATTGGAATCATTACACCTTGAAGTTTAATGTCAAACTCAAAAGGATCTTGAGTTGTACTTGTACATCACTTAACGGGAAAACAATATTTTGCATTACACTTGTTGGAGCGAAAGGATCAAAGATTGAAGACAACGATCCCTTAAAATTGTTGACAATCTCAACAAGACTTTGCAAAATTATTAAGAGCTTTTCCATCAGCAATTTCAAAACGCTTGTGAGTAGTTGAATTCACCCAAAGTCATGGGCATACAAATTTAAACCGAGAGACCAAGACTTCGAGATATTTCTTCATGCGAGTTGTTGCTATTCAATCAGCTATTTTAAATCGTTTATGAGCAAATAGAATTCATCCAAAAGCATAGGAATAGGCCAAGACTTTGAGGCATTACCTCATACAGACTCAACAGCGCAAATTCAGAAACAGGGAAATTTTATATCAAATGATTTCCAACCGAGAGGTTAAAACTAATAGACATTACTCTATGAAAATTGTTGAAAACTCAGACAGCAATTTCGAAATGTTTGAGAACAGCAGAATTCATCCAAAAACAAGGAAGTTGGGCACCTTACGTACAGGAGGCATTACCTTAGGAACATTTCTTGTCAAACTTAACAAAAGTTTGTAACAACATCAGCATCCAGAAGCAGTCTTGCAACATCATTCAAGCAGAAACAGAGAAATTGAGTTGCGTACGAATTGCAACCGAGTGACCACGATTGTGAGATAAAAACAGGGATATAGCGCGTATAGGCATTAGTCCAGATATCTGAAGTTAAAGGGTATCAATAACAACTGAAGCCGATAAACCAAATATTAGAGATATTACTTCATAAAGATTGTTATGAATTTCAAGAACTCTTGCAACATCATTCAAGCAGAAACTGAGAAATTGAGAAGTGTACGAATTGCAATCGAGTGACCACGAGTGTGAGACAAAAACAGGGATATTTGACACCTTACATATAGGAGGCATTACTCAAGGAAAATTTCTTGTTAAACTTAACAAAAATGTGAGACAACATCTGCATCTAGAAGCAGTTTAAGGGTATCAATAACAATTGAAGCCGATTAATTAGAGATATTACTTCATCAAGATTGTTGTCAACCTCAAGAACTCTTGCAACATCATTTAAACAGAAAGAGAGAAATTGCGTAGGTTACGAATTGCAATCGAGCGACCAAGTTTGTAAGACAATAACAAGAAAGTTTGGTACCTTACGTATAGGAGGCTTTATTCCAGGAACATTTCTTGTGAAACTTCACAAATGTTTGTGATATCATTTGCATCCAGAAGCAGTTAAAAGGTATCACAACAATTGAAGATGATAAATCAAAAAGCTTCAGGAACAGTTCTTGTCAAACTTCACAAAAATGTGAGACATCATCTGCATCCTGAAGCAGTTAAAAGGTTTCAATAACAATTGAAGCCGATAAACCAACTATTAGAGATATTACTTCATAAAGAGTATTGTCAATCTCAAGAACTCATGCAACATCATTCATGCAGTAAAAGAGAAATTGAGTAGCGTACGAATTGCAACCGAGTAACCACAAGTGTGAAGTGGAAACCGAGAGACCAAGAGTGTTGTTGTCAAACTCAAAAACTGAAAGCGAGCAGCAAGATTTTTCTAAAATTCGGCAAACTGCAATAGTTGAAACAGAGAGACCAGAAGTGAAGGAAGGCACTACTCCAAATAGATTGTTGTCATAACTTCTCAAGAAGTAATTACAAAATGGTGAAAAGTAGTTGACAAATTGGATGCTTACCATGATAATTGAAGCAAACAGACCATGAATTTAATGTTTTACTCTACAATGATTGTTAACAAACTCAGGACATTGGATTTTATATGAAATTGAGGCGATAGTTGAAGATTCGCCTACAATGCGAGGATTCTTACCAAACGAATTGCTTCGGGAGACCATGAATTGGAAGCATTACTTCCTAAAGATTGTTGTTACACTAAAATAGAGCTTTCAAAAGCATTTAAAGTTTCACAATAAGCAATTTCCAAACGATTGCAAAGTTGGAAAATCGAGAGGCTTTGAATGTTCGAAATACATTTTGAAAATGCTACAAATGGAATGTAAAGTACCGCCAAACGATAGAAACAACAACAAAGCCAAACTTCATGACGCTAAGGTAATGATTTGTTGTTATTTTAACAGTTCGACTGTGGTCGATAGCTGTCGCTGGGTTGACATTTATATTTGGTGCTGCTATTGTTGGCCAAACTTTCAAAGGAATGCAACTGATTCGTTGGAAGTGTTAGAATATATATTAAAAACTCTGTAGGAAGTTCGACAATGGCCACCTAATTGTTCTTATAGACCCTTCGCTTTTCGTTCACAATTTGCTTTTTATCCATGCATATCGCTCTTTCTAAGATTAATTTCAGTTAAGAACATTAATTTGAGTTTTTCTTGACCCAAAAATTTCGCAAGGAATCCTAATGTTGCTAGAAATATGGAAAACTATGAACCTATGGATTATAGAGATTCAAATAATTACAAACTACAAACAAAATTCATTTTCTAAAATCCTAAAAACTTAAAGGAACTCTTAGAGATTATTTGACCTTCACATAAAACTGAGGGATTTTAAATTGATTTTCGAAAAAAGCTATGTTTTTCCGATTGAAAATTGTTTACTTTTAACACCGATGATGAAAAATTTTCAACATGTTATAATTCTAACTCTAGGTAAATGTAACTTTCTCAAATCCAAATAAAATGTGAACTCGAACAGGTTCTCAATGATCATTAATTTTTCACTGAAGTTTGTAAAATTTAATTGTGAAAAACTAGAATAATATTTTTTATTTAATACAGTGAAGAACTCACACTAATACATGTTTAATAACTCCTAAAATGTTCTCACACTTAAAGAATTTTGCATTTTGATCTGTATAAATAAATTTATAGTTTCCTTTTTATTCTTCATTTAAATAACACAAATTAATTAATTGCCAGCTATTAATAAACAATGTTATTTTATTAATTCAATTTATATTTATTACCCCGGCCATGTTTACTCTAACAAAACTATATATCAATTTATACCATTTTAAATGTGTTTTTTTTCTTCTTTTCTTTTATTTATTTATTAGTAGTTGTACTTATATATATTTCTCCATACTCATACTCTCTCGCTCATTGGTTGTTTTTGTTTTGTGTGCTGGCTATAAAGCAAAAACAAAAACAAACTGAAACATTTTGCGGTAGCCATTTTTTCTTTATTCGTTTACTTTTTTGTTGTTGCTGCCGCTATTAATGTCTTGTTTATTTATTATTTGTTGTTTTTTTGTTTACATCTTTTATAACAGCATCCGCCATAATTGTTTTACAAATGTTTCTTTGTGGAATTGTTTATTCTATAATTGTTGTCGTTTTCTTTTTTTTGTTTGTTTGTTGTTTCAACAATATTTGCATGTTTTGTTTGTGATATACAATAGTTAATGGAAGATTAAAAAAAAAAAAAACATAAAGTTCAAAGCAGCAGTTGTTTAAAGCTAATGACTGGGAATGGGTAGTGTTTTATGTGAAAGTTATCTTCTTTTAATAAGTTTATCATTATTTATGTACGAAATTGGAAAATTTATAAAATATGTATTATTATGATAATTTAAATAGTTATATTATTGTTTTATTCTTTGCTAATTGTGAATTATAACTAATATTAAATTATATGTTAATTGCATCGTAGCGTATGAGTATTATATAATTAAGGAAATTTCACTCTTGACACCTATACGTATGAGTTATATTAAAACTCTAGCAATCCTTGAGTAAATTTTTTGGATTTTATTTTAAAAATCTTAATAAATTTGTGAGAACAACTTGTATATGAACTTTTTGTTGAGGAAAGGACTAACTAACTAACTAGCTAAATAACTAACTAACGAACCAACCAACAAACCAACTAACTAACTAACTAACTAACTAACTAACTAACGAACCAACTAACTAACGAACTAACTAACTAACTAACTAACTAACTAACTAACTAACTAACTAACTAACTAAATAACTAACTAACTAACTAACTAACGAACTAACGAACTAACGAACTAACTAACTAACGAACCAACCAACCAACCAACTAACTAACTAACTAACTAACTAACTAACTAACTAACTAACTAACTAACTAACTAACTAACTCACTCACTAATTAACTAACTACCTAACTAACTAACTAACTAACTAACTAACTAACTAACTAACTAACTAACTAACTAACTAACTAACTAACTAACTAACTAACTAACTAACTAACTAACTAACTAACTAACTAACTAACTAACTACCTACCTAACTAACTAACTAACTAACTAACTAACTAACTAACTAACTAACTAACTAACTAACTAACTAACTAACTAATTAACTAACTAGGCAGCTAGCTAACTAACTAAGTTACTAGCTAACTAACTACCTACATAACTAACTCACTAACTAATTAACAGATATTGCTGTTCCATCTTTATATATGAGTGGTGCAAATATTCAGGAATCAGAAACTCTTGATGTTCTGGGCGTGAAAACTCAGTACAATGCCCGCTGGTCTAAACACATTTTTCAAGTGTCGGTTTTTTGAAACGGTGTAAGACATACTTCACTCCATCTTCACTCCTTCCTCCTGTTTACACCACTTATATACCCACCGAAAATGGAATACAACTCTCATGTATGGGCCCGAACTTCGAAGTCTATTTTGGAGTTACTCGAAAGCGTACATGAGAGGGCGAAGGTACTTATCGGTGACAGTAGGGTATCCAACTCTATTGATTCAGTGGAGCACCATCGCAACGTGGTGTGTATTTCTCTGTTTTATCGATACGACAATGGAATGTGCTCCTTTGATATTAGGGAACTTGTTTCTGAGACCCGTATATCCGTAGCACACGTCTTTCTTCAAGAACACATACACTAGTCCCTCTATCCTCCTTCCCACAATCTTTCTTTATTTTCTTAGTTCCAAGACAATGCTTTCCATAAGTGGAGGTCATCTCCTGAGGGCTGGTCCAATTAAAAAAACTAACTCGCTAGGATTGGCTGGTAGAAGCATGTATATTTCACCAAATCGGAAGAAATGCACCTCCATTTATGAAAGATAAATGTTTGCTTTGCATGTTCAGAGTCATAGTTTCATGCGATTTTTTGCTTAGTTCTATCTTTCTCGAATAGCTGAAAGTGCCATAAAAAGTGCTGCAGAGTTTCTCTGTCCTCTCAACATGCTCTACATTTGTCTAAATCCTCACCTCCAGTTTTGTAATCTACATCTATGCTTGTAATACTGTTTGTCCACTGAGAATATGTATTAGCATACCAATCTTAGACTTGCTCATTTTGAGGATATTTCTCGTTTTGCTGTTATCACGGTCATCTTCATCTTTTGACATTTTAACCACCGCTTCATAATTCCAAGTAGGTCCTGTGGGAATTTCTGTCCCATATTTCTTTTTAAACTTTCTTTGTGGCGAATAGTTTTGCGTTCGTCTGATTAACTACTTTGAGCTCTCTTTTCGTTAAAGCCCGCCTTATTCTGAGTGGCATGTTACCTATATGCATAATGTAAAACTTTAACTCTGGGAGAGTATTCAGTTTGAGCTTTCTTACAAAAAAATAAGGTCTTCGATATAACTTTAGCACCAGATATTGCTCCAATTGCCTAATGGCTGTCAGTTAATATGTTCGGACCTGTTGTCGCCATATTTGTTTTAATAAAATTTACATATTCTGCAATTGGACTTGCGTCTGGCAGGCGTTGTTGTGATTAGGTAAACAGTGATACATTTCAGTTTCTGGGTCTTTAATATAGAAACTAGGATCACTTTGTTCCAAAATTTAGAGAATTCTGTGTAGCAACTGATTCTTGTGGCTATTTGTTCTTATATTCCGCTTGATCAAGATATTCATTTGTATGGTATAGCTCTCTCTCTCTTTCTTTCCATGTATATCAGCTGCAACAATTTGATGCCCAAGCGTACGTTAAAGAAAATTTAGTCCTTTGAGGAAACGATCTTTTGTTAAAGTTAGAATTAGTGATTGGATCATCATGATTGTAATTGTGTAAAATACGATCTTCGATATAACTTTATCACCAGATATGGCGTAGCTCTCTCTCTCTCTCTGCATGTATATCAGCTGCAACCATTTGATGCCCAAGCGAACGTTCAAGAAAATTGAGTCTTTTGAGGGAACGATCTTTTGTAAAAGTTAGAATTAGTGATTGGATCGTTCTCTATTTGATCCAAATGAAATGCTTTGCTGTTATGATCTCTACAAAGTAATTATAGTGATTGTAATATATAATTTATTTTCATTTCAAGAAAATTATCTTAATTTCTATTAAATCAATAATTAATTACTTTTTCTTCTGAAATTATTAAACTGTCAATTGCAATTATCATTTAATATGATTTCATATTAAGAATTTGAAAAAAGTGAAAGTATTATACAGAAGTTAATACAGATTAAGCCAAATCCAATAACACCTACATTTTAATTGCACTATTTTTATTTACAAAAAAATTAAATAAATACCCACTAATTAATTATCATATTAATATATATTTTTCAACAAATGACATCATTCACACACATGTTTAAATAGAAACTTAATTAAAACTGTCCACAAATGTCAATATTAATTTTTCAATATTTGTGTGTGTATGTGTGTGTGTTTTTTTTAGAATCAACACATTTCAACACTGTCCATAAACAATGCACAAACAAACATTAAATAAATGACTAAATTTTTTTATTATTATTTAAAAAAAAAAAATGACAAAAACTATAAAAACAGCTTTCGGTCATAAAATTCATAATTATTAAATTATACAGAAAAGTCGTAAAAATTTAACAATAAAAAAATATCAAATTATACAAGTATTTGGCTGTTTAGTGGTGTTTCTTTTAATGGCATGTTTTAAATCAACAATACAATTAACAAGTTTTTTTTTTTTTTGTGTAAACAATAAACACAAAAAAGGAACATTTTATATAAAAATTTGGTTCAATAAACATAAAGCAAAGATGATTTTTAATGTTATAATTTTTATCTTTTGATATGAATTTTATGACATTTTGAAGAGTTCATTAGTTTAGTTATAAAAGGTTTTTTTTTTTGGAAGTGAATGTAATTTTTTTGTTTCAAAAAAAAAAAAATGATTTCTCTATTAAGTTATTAAAACACGATTCCGTAAGGTGTCATTAGCCCTAGAAAGTTAAAAGTTTTGGTATTGATAGTTTTATTAATTTTAAGCAAATTTTCCTTTTTTTTAAGAAAATTAATTTTAAATGTTTTTGTTTGTTGAAAATTTTTGCACAATTTCTCGAGTGTAGCGTCATCACTGTACACCGAGTGGAAACAAAACATACACGCCTGATATTAAATGGACAACAGAGTGTTTACGATTTGACAATAAAAGCTTATCATTTAGACAACGGATGTGCGAAAAGTTTTGATTTCGACAACGAATTGTTATATAGTGTTGTAGTACTTATACTTTGGCAATGGATGTAACTTAAAAATTATAAGCACTTTGGTGACAATTTGGTACCAGGCGTGTAAAGTATTTTCTCCTCAATATAGACATCAGCTTGATCTCTTTGTATTAATTCAAAAAAAGAAACGAGTGGTTACTGTTCAAATCAATTTTTGATACGAATAAAGGATTTTGTTTTACTGACTGACTAACTTCCCCCCGGGGGCATGTTACCTTGGCGAGACCTCCGTCTGACCGGGACAGAAAAATTGGTTGTTTCAGTCTACTGTTTGGCTTAGTCCTTACATAGATTGGCAGAGGTCAGACCAGAGTACCGCATAATCTGCTACTACGGGTGGCCAGTTGCCCGCAGGACTATGTCCTGGCTAGTCAGTTGGTTGATGTTCCTTCGGGATCCACGTAGTGGCTGTGGTTTAAACCCAAATTCGCGGGAAGAGTAAGTGGTGGTTAAAAGACTGATGCATGATAATAGTCAATATTTCGGGATAAGTTTGGTGCTGTTGCCGAAAATCAACAGATACCCCACAGAGGAGTGACTGTGGGACTAAGCGTTGGAAATGTTCCTTCCTTGTCCAGATATGTTCAGAGTATACTCTGTTCATATCAGACTTGCCACAGCGTGTCACTGTGAGTAAGAACAATGTCTACGGCATATTGATGGATCGTGCTTCGGTCCACCGGTTACGTCTCTAGGTGCTGTTGCCGAATCAACAGAGCCATAGTAGTGTGGTTGTCTTTCAACGTGACTACTTTGGCAGGTGCTCACGTTAAAACTCTCGACAGTCTGACTAACTAACTAAGTAACTAACTAACTAACTAACTAACTAACTAACTAACTAACTAACTAACTAACTAACTAACTAACTAACTAACTAACTAACTAACTAACTAACTAACTAACTAACTAACTAACTAACTAACTGACTAACTAACTAACTAACTAACTAACTAATTTCACGCCAAATTGGTCATTGCAAGACAGAGGTTTTTGCAAACTTAATGCATCCATAATCTTGGGAATAGGGATGAGTCTAAAGTTTTATACGTTGAGCGACACATGGCTCTCCCCTCGATAGATATTTTCAGGCATATTTTTGGTTCTTACGTCGAGCAAACATGTCACTATGACCTGCAGATTCGCCAACAGCACCTAGAGACATACATCACTAGTAAAGCAGTACCCATTCGTATATAATGACCTTGTAACAAGGTATATAATAACTTCCAAAGTTATAGTAACCCAATAATTGACGCCACAGGTTGTGTGACGATATATATAGTTGAAATGACATCATCACCGAGATTTTTTCTCGTATCCAGTAAGGAGTTATTTCTGAAATTTCACCAATTTTCATCATTCTCAGGTCATAAAGGAAAAATCTATGGAATGACCGGCAACCACCAAGGACAACCTGACAATTTCCCAATAAATATAGGAACCCTACTGCGCAAATAGTAAATTATTCTCAACGATTTTAGGAATTTAGCATAAATTGCCTTCTCATATCATACAATGACATCTGAGCTCCGAAAAAAGAATCCAGATATATTTATATGACATTGAATATATTAGTCCTAAAATCAACATTCTCTTCTCTCCGCGACTATGAATTTAATCCAAAATCACTAATTGAATCCCGAAGGAACCTCACCAATTACCAGCCAAGACAAATCTTGCGGGAAACTGGCCACCGTAATGTAAGATCAGATGATTCTCTAATACCATGACAAATCATTTCAAGGAAAAAATCCAGAAAAAGTTATTCATCACCAATTTGTTATACAGGCAGACTAGTTGTACTGGTAGCAACACTATGTATGGATGAATGGAGATTTGATAACAATAACATGTCTCTGTGGAGATCATTTTAAGTTCCGACTTTAATTATCTCCAATATCCATACTATATACTTAATTGTACATGGAAGTTTAATAATAACTGCTATATCTTCCATACGTCAGTCACGCAACCTAATAGAAGAGTTTCGTTTAGATTTGGTCTCTTAAGTTTATCATTGATTTGGGTTATCTTTGATTCGTTCATCACATTATTCGAAGAAAAGTTTTAAAGCTTTTCGAATGATTTCATCCTTTACACTACTTCCACTGTGATCGTTCGAAAAGTTTGTGAAGAGTTTTCCTTTGATACTGAATCTATCGTGTTACCAACTTGATTTCGAATAGATTGCTAAGAGTTTTCTCAAGATACTGAATCTGTCGTGATAACCAAATTTTATCTTAGATGGAACTTGAACGATTTATTCAATGCATTGGATTTGAATTTGAAAAAATTTTTAAATTTTTTTAACGCGGAATATTTTCCAACTAGTTTTCGACTTTTTCCAAAGTATTTTGAACATCCGTTCTTTTTAGAAACTTCTGTCAATGGGGTGGATTTGATCGATATGATCGGCATCGTATTATCAAGCCTCGCATTGTCATGATATCGCGGTGATCTATACCCAAATTTGTGTTTTTGCAATCAGTGGAAATAGAGATGCTAACAGTTCCTCTAGTCTCGTGATCTGATAAAAGAACTAAATCTATACGGAACCACTGGAACGTAGGTCATAATCAATGCATTCGAAAAAGACAGTAATTTTCAGTAACATTAACGCTATTTCGACTTTCTTCACGAACATCGTAGACAATCGTCTCTTTAGTGTCCCCTTTGTAAGCGAGAGAGTGGACACAGGAAAACAAATTTATGTTTTTAGCTGTCTCTTCGTAATCTATGATAGACTCTTGGTAGGACAAGCATATGCTATCCGGGTTCACGTATTCCTTATTCATTCTGACTATAGACTCCTTTGATAACGGTATGTCACTATATTTCGCTTAATTTTTTCTATTTTTCCCAAAATTCTCTATTCATAGCAAGATTAATTTATAAAATATTCAAACAAAAAAATCAATTTCCCGCTATATGTTCATACGTATGTATGTATGTGTGAGCACATATAAGTTTAAAACATATTAAATATATTATTTCACTTGACATTCCTGTTGACATTTGTCTAAATTTTCTACTAGATGTTTTATTTGTATGTTCTACGCTTATGTATGTACTCTGTATAATGTTTATGATGATGATGGTGGTGGTACTGTCAACCATCCTGCTGCTAGCCTGTCTCAGTGCCACTATATTCACAAGCATGCAAAACTGTGTGGCATGAAAAATTATGAATGCATGCAAACAAAAAAAGGGCAACAACAGCTGTCATATAATAAAATTTCGCGAATTACAAATAACTGCAACATTTCATAAATGCAGATGAATGAATGTGTTATTTATGTATACATATGTATGTGTGTGGATATATGAAAATTACACATGCATAAAAAATAAATATAAATAAACAAATAAATAAATGTAAATATGTTTGCCATGTATTTATACATATACACATGTATGTATACATACATATATGCACATACATTTGATTGTTTGTAGTAAATGTGTCTGTGTCTGTGTAGTAGTAAAGTGCACTTTGGTACATGAATAAATATAAATTGTTGCATAGTTTCACACACATATGATTATTTATATGTTAAATGTACAAAGGCATGGTTCTTGCCACCATAATCATCATCAACAATATCGTCGTCGTCACCATCATCATCACCATCTAATGTTAAAAGACAAGTGACAGCAACAACAGCAATGATAACATACAGTGGTTGAAAAAAGAGCAAAATTTGTTAAAAATTTTAAAGTTTATTTTTATTAGATTGAAATTTAAAGCTTTATTCCAGATCTCCATTTGTAATTCGATTCTTTAAGGAAAATGTACAGTTTATGGTCTTCCTACTAGATCATGGTCTGCACATATTCTTGAATACTGATCAGTCAATAGTTCTGATTTTAGACCAATCTTTAGTCCTGACTTTAGACCACTTTATAGTGTATATTCTTGAGTATGGATCAGTCTATAGTCTTGTCTAAAGACTAGTCATTAGTCTTGTCTATAGACTAGTTTTTAGTATCGTCTATAGACTAGTCTATAGTCTTGTCTATAGACTAGTCTATAGACTTGCCTATAGACTAGTCTATAGTCCTGTCTATAGACTAATCTATGGTATTCTCTATAGACTAGTCAATAGTCTTGTCTATAGATAAGTCTATAGTCTTGTCTATATACTAGTCAAGTTTATAGACTAGTCTATAGTCTTGTCTATATACTAGTCAAGTTTATAGACTAGCCTATAGTCTTGTCTATAGACTAGTCTTTACTCTTGTCTATAGACTAGTCTATAGTCTTGTCTATACACTAGTCTATAGTCTTATCTATATACTAGTCTATAGTATTGTCTATATACTAGTCTATAGTATTGTCTATATACTAGTCTATAGTATTGTCTATAGACTAGTTTCTAGTCTAGTCTATAGACTAGTCTATAGTCTTGTCTATGGACTAGTCTTTACTCTTGTCTATAGACTAGTCTAAAGTCTTGTCTATAGACTAAGTAGTCTATAGTATTGTCTATAGACTAGTCTATAGTCTTTTCTATAGTCTAGTCTATAGTCTTTTCTATAGACTAGTCTATAGTCTTTTCTATAGACTAGTCTATAGTTTTTCTATAGACTAGTCTATAGTTTTTCTATAGACTACTCTCTAGTCTAGTCTATATACTAGTCTATAGTTTTGTCTATAAACTAGTCTATAGTCTTGTCTATAGACTAGTCTATAGTCTTGTCTATACACTGGTCAATAGTCCTGTCTTGTCTGTAGACTAGTCAATAGTCTTGTCTTGTCTATAGACTAGTCAGTAGTCTTTTCTATAGACTAGTCTATAGTTTTGTCTATAGACTAGTCTCTAGTCTAGTCTATATACTAGTCTATAGTTTTGTCTATAGACTAGTCTATAGTCTTGTCTATAGACTAGTCTATAGTCTTGTCTATACACTAGTCAATAGTCCTGTCTTGTCTGTAGACTAGTCAATAGTCTTGTCTTGTCTATAGACTAGTCAATAGTCTTGTCTTTTCTATAGACTAGACTTTAGTCTTGTCTATAGATTAGTCTATAGTCTTGACAATAGACTAGCCTATAGTGTTGTCAATAGACTAGTATATAGTCTTGTCAAAAGACTAGTCTATAGTTTTGTCAATAGACTAGTCTATAGTCTTGTGTATAGACTATTATATAGTCTAGTCAATAGACTAGTCTATAGTCTTGTCAAGAGACTAGTCTATAGACCTTCTTAAATATAAGATTATCTTTTCCAACAAGGGAACGGCAAGTATCTTAAGAATGCCGAGCAAAACCGAGCTTGTAGTATACACTAGGAAAGTACTGAATAATAACTCCTACCGTATAATCCTTAACAAAGTTCTAAGGAAAATATCAATACTTATAAAACGAGCGCTGAGAACAACATTAACTAAATCTCTATTCGAAATGCTAAATTGGATTCCATTCGATTTGTTAGCCAGAAAACGGACACTGCCTTCAGACTCAATACAGTAGATGCATGGACACATAGGCCTTACGGTCAAGCAAGTATTTCGATATATACGATCGGTTCTAATTAAGGAGGTGACATTTTCATCCCTGAATTAGAGATTTAAATATACTTAGTCTACTACTGGCTGAACAATAAGCAATAAAAAGATCAGCAAATTGTTCTACAGAGTATCAAATAGAGATATTCAAATTTGTACCGATAATCAAGCTGCTATCAAATCCCTGATCGGTGTATAAGCTACATCTAAAGAAACTAGTCCATGACATCCTTTAATAGGATGGCAAGACATTCAACAATCGTTCTCAAATGGTTACGGAGACGCGGGGATTTGATTGTCAACTGTATAGCTGACGAATTAGCAAAAGTAGGAGCCTCAATATCTGACAGGAGGACAGATCTCTATAGCTGAATGTCTTGTATCTGCAAACGTACGTCATATCTTCTATATCTTCATATCAGAAATCTTGTTGCTGTTATCACAGTTTATGATTTATTTGGAAACCAAACATGAAGGCTTATTGTACCACACAGTGACTTCTGTAGAAGCTTTCGGGAAGAAACCATCCAACATCTCCTCTGCCACTGCTCGGTGCTAGTAGACTTTCTATTCGAATTTCTTAGAAAACGACTATTTGACGATTTATCAGATCTATCTAGGATTTATCAGATCTATCACACAGTGACTTCTGTAGAAGCTTTCGGGAAGAAACCATCCAATATCTGCTCTACCACTGCTCGGCGCTAGCAGACTTTCTATTCGAATTTCTTAGAAAACGACTATTTGACGATTTATCAGATCTATCTAGGAAAAGACTGGAGAATATTAACGCAATTGATTTTAAGACCACCAAGGCACTTACTTCTTCGAATTTTATCTAAACTACTCTAAGAACTATACTCCCAACTTTATCTACACTTCTTTTATGACCTAACCCTATAACTATCCATTGTTTTCTCTCTCTCCGATTTCATTATATTTACAGGTATCAGGGACCCAAGTGTGCGACTTTTGCAGCCAGAACACCATACCATAGTCTTGACCAGTCTGTAGTCTTGTATATAGAATACTATAGTAGTGTAGACTGGTCTAAAGTCTATATCCTTGACTATGGAAAGGATATATATTCGACTATGGAAACATCTATAGTCTTAAGTAATAAAAATCTATATCTTGATTACTGATCGTTTATATTCTTGACCATAGCCCAGTCTATTGTTTTTATAGTCTTCATTATAGAACAACAATCTATATTCTTCCCACAGACAAGTCCATACCCTTAACGATAGTCCATTCATATAGGCTTGACTATAGACACTATTAAAACTTCTTATACCCACAGTCCACACAGAGATATGACAAAAACTTGCAACAGAAGCTAACAGTAGTTGCAGCAAACATACATTTTTTTTTTAATTTTTGCTGTGACAACAGTTGCTGTTGTCACATACAAAACTGAAAGCATAGCTACATGTATACTTGCAACATGTAGATGTGGATTTTGTATGTAACGAACACACATATACAGACATTAAACAGTCATACGTTTTTACACATTTTCTTGCAGGCATTTGCAAAAAAAAGAGCTACATATTTGCAACACTCATATGTACACACACTTACAAACATATATAGGAATCTTGTTGTTACTTTACATGGAGGCATGTGAAATTCGTTTTATGCAAATGAATTACAATTATGATAAACGTCACCAGTTGTCCGGAAGTTGCAACTAGTAAATTGACAGTACCACTAGAATGACAGCATGGGAGACAGTGTTATGTATACAACAGCAGTTTTTTTAAATTTTTCTGTAATTTTTTTCAGTTTGACTCCTTTAAAAAACAAAAAAAAAAACATATTTTATACAAACTCTAGAAAAAACGGGCAATTTTATTTTGTTGTTTCACAGTTTTGCTAGTTTAACACTGTCATGTGAAGTGCAAACACAGTTTTTTTTTTCGCTAAAAGACAAATTAAATGCAGTTTTTTATGTTGTTGTTTAATTCAGCTTACTAAATGTACAAGCGAATTTAAATGCAAACACAAACGTCAAAAGAACGTCAGAGTGAGAGAAGGAGGGAGAGAGAGAGCGGAAAGTAGGTAGAATAACGCGTTCTTGGTAATTACATGTTACTTTATTTGCTGCACTTAATATAATTAATGATCTTGTTTTTGCTGTTGTTTAATTAAATAAAATTGTCAGTTTAACAGCCAACGGCTACAATAAATTGATTACATTGACAAACGGAAATTGATAATTTACATTTAATGTTTTAATGTCATTATGTTGAAATATTTTAATGTGTGGAGATTTTTACGATTGCCAGCAATTACAAAATGCCATACCTTAGTTTTTTTCTTCCACTTGATGGAAGTTGTATTAAGTGATGTGAAAAATGTATAATATTCAATTTTTTTCTGCAAGTTGATAACTATGTAATAAAATCAGTAGCGGATTTCTGCAACTAGTTAAAAAAACATAACACAGTAGATAATGATAAGGTATTAAAATGGTGTGCTAAACGTTGAGGAGTGGTCTAGAAAGAAACTTTGGAAAGTAATGAAAGGCAAGGTACGAATGTTGAATTTGCTAGAATCTCCAGTGCATTTGTATTTCTGGTTCAGTTCTAGTTCAATTTTTGTTCAGTTCTAGTTCAGTTCTAGTTCAGTTCTAGTTCAGTTCTAGTTCAGTTCTAGATCAGTTCTAGTTCAGTTCTAGTTCAGTTCTAGTTCAGTTCTAGTTCAGT
>NC_060950.1:61707795-61709466 GCF_022045245.1 Lucilia cuprina | reverse complement strand
GTTCTAGTTCAGTTCTAGTTCAGTTCTAGTTCAGTTCTAGTTCAGTTCTAGTTCAGTTCTAGTTCAGTTCTAGTTCAGTACTAGTTCAGTTCTAGTTTAGTTCTAGTTTAGTTCTAGTTCAGTTCTAGTTCAGTTCTATTTCAGTTCTAGTTCAGTTCTAGTTTAGTTCTGGTTCAGTTCAGAAAGGTTGCATGTTTACAAACTCCTTAAATAATAATACCGATTTGCTCAGTACTTACAAATGTATGTAATTGGTATATTTACGGGATAAGTGTATAACTATTGGGTTACATGTCTGAGAAAGTGGGCTTACCCATACTGCATTGCTTAAGTAATTTTCAATTTTAAATTTAATTTGATCAATAACAACTAAAAACTCCTTTTCAATTTAGCATATTTATTAAATATTTATACAAAACTAACAGAACACCTTTATTTCAATCTAAAATGCATACAGAAAGTCAAAAAGTCCAAATTTAAAATGAAAAGAAAACTATAAGCACAAGAAGTAGAATAATATGCATATTTATAAAATGAATACTCGATGAAATAATTTTGTTCTTTTTTACACTATAAGAAAGAAAGAAAGCTCAAATTAAATGCATACAAATACTAGCACTTAAAGGCAAAAAATAAAAGAAGACTACACCAAGATTGGCAAGTTAGCAAGGAATGGCAAAAAGGAGCAAAAATGAAAATTTGTGCAAATTTGAAATACATACTTGCTTTCCAGCACAAATGCAAAGATACACACACATACATACACACAGTTAAATGGCAAACACAGGTGTGCATAGTTATAGCTGATTGCATACTTTCAGGCAGTTGGAAAATTTAAGGAAACATTGCAGACATTTAGCAGTTAAAGCTAAAATGAGACTAAAACCTTTAGCTAAGTTTTCTTATTTGCTTGTCTTTTTCTTTAACGTTTATTCGTTGCAGAAAAAAATTAAATATAAAACTTTTTGGCGTCGAATTAGTGCAGGTAAAAGTAGAAGTAGTCCTTTTTGCCATTCTTTTTTTTCGTTGTTATTGTTGCTTTTAACCATTCTTTTCATTTTAAGTTTTTCCATGCTACGTTAAACAACAAAACTTTAAAGAGAATTGCTAGTTTTGTAGCTGATTCAGCCAGTATATGAGCATCAACTTTGCCAGTTAAATGCCATACATATCTTCAACCAATCCTCCCTGTTTTAGTTTTGGCCAAATTGCAAAAATTCCTAAAGAAGTCGATAATTTCTTCTTATTTTTCGTTCGTTACGTTTGTTGGCTTTTAAGTTTTGTTTCAGTTTTACTGACTTTATTTCTTTCTCTTGCATACAGATGAAGATGGAAATCAGAAAAGAAGCCTCATTTTTTCATAGATAAACACCAAGCAAACGAAAATGCTAATAAATTACAGCTTTTAGCCGATTAATGCTTAAGAAAAAGAGCTGAGCTAAACATACAAATAAAAATTTATATTTATATTTATAATAAACAGGGTGATTAGCATAGAGTTAGTTGGACTAATGAGGAGAAAAAGCAATATAGAATAAGTGGAGATTTGATTTTGTTCTGTTCCTTCATATCTATCTATCTATCTATCTATCTATCTATCTATCTATCTATCTATCTATCTATCTATCTATCTATCTATCTATCTATCTATCTATCTATCTATCTATCTAT
>NC_060950.1:61702864-61707695 GCF_022045245.1 Lucilia cuprina | reverse complement strand
TCTAGTTCAGGTCTAGTTCAGTTCTAGTTCAGTTCTAGTTCAGTTCTAGTTCAGTTCTAGTTCAATTCTAGTTCAGTTCTAGTTCAGTTCTAGTTCAGTTCTAGTTCAAAATAAATTAATTTGTTGCTGTCCCACAAACTATAAAACAGATTTATTTCAGCAAACACATCAAAAATGTAAATATATTTACCCTTCAGTATCTCTAGACATCTGTAAATTTATTTACATCCTTTTCTGTGTAGCTTTTTATTGCTCCAGTTTATTTATTTCAACTCTCAGCTATTTGCAGCAAGAATAATTAATGTGGTTTTGTATTTGTTGTGTTTTGGTTAAAAAATTTACTTTATTTAATTTAACCACAATGGCATGTTTGCAAAAAAAAGATCTAAAACAACGACCAGAAAAAATGTTGCAAGTATGTTTATTAGATTTTTAAACAAACTAATATAATATGTTACATGAATATTTCCCATACGTAGTAAAATATCAATTAACTTAACCTCAATTGTAAAATACACATGTAAATGAATTTTTATAAAATTTAAACAAAATGTTAAAAGTTGCAAAAAAAAATAACCAAAACAACAACACCACAAACAGGCGGACATTAAAAATGTACAGTGAGAAAGAAAATACAATATTAAAACTTGTTGGGATGTATAAAGAAACGTTATAGAGATTCGAAGCTTTAAAATGTATGCGTAAATTTACTGCCAACAGATTTGCTAGCTACTGTGATTGCTTTTATCTGCGTTAAGAGCATTTCAGCTAAGAGGAAAGGGCATTTGTTTAAAATGAGAAACCTCAAAGTACAAACATGTTTTAAACGCATACACACACAAAAACACAAAATAGAAACCACAAAATGAAGTGGCAACACAACACTTTTGAACCCATGTTAATATAACAGCAGCAGAACCAACAACAACAACGACAGAAATTAAATAAGTTTTAAATCCAATACCCAGAGACCTCATAATATAAAAATTGAAACACTCACACATACTGTCTAAAAATCAGGCTCCGATTCACATACACATAGACATGCAGACAGTCAGAGAGAGAGAGAGAGAGAAAGTAGAGCATAATTATAGACAAAGGTCATATATACTAGGAAGAATTCGTGTGTGTGCGTGGGTCAGGATATGAACTCTAAAAATATAACATCTCAGTCAACAAGCCAAATAAACAGACGGAAGGACTAACAAATATACATTATTTATTTTTTTGGAAATGAACCCATATGCTGCTTTAAAGTCCTTAAAGTTATAATATATATACATTTTCTCTTTAATCACATTTTTATCCTTAATATCCTGTTATAATATTTGTTGAATTTTTTGTAGCAGAAGTTTTGTTTTCTTTTTCTATAAAATGGCATCAAGTTTACACAATGATGACAAACAAACATTAGAAATAATGTAAGGACTCAGGAAGTGCTCATGTAGATAATATTGCACTGTATTTAAACAATATTGTCATTAGACGGTTTATTTCTAGCAATTAACTATTTAGATAACATGATTCTCCATACTATTAACGAATTTGTCAAAAAGATTTGAAGAATGGAAACTTCTTGATCATCTCGTCCTGAATTTAATAAAAGTTGCCAGCTGAACAGTTTTTATTTCGGTTTATTTCCATATGAGTTAAGTATACCTTTCGTAGTATCCTGGAAACCGAATCATGATCTTCAGTTATGGTTGAGGTTTTTTGTGGATCCTTCACGTTTTCTCAACTTAATCTTCATACTTTTTTCTACAGCAGCAACATCGTACTCGTATGGGTACATAGACACGGATAATCTACAGACAATGGTATCGCTGAAAAGTTCTCGAAGGATGGCTCTTTGTTCCCCACTCGGACACAGACCATTTCTGCGGTATGCAAAAGACTCATAAATAACATGATCTATAAACTTTCACAGGCCTTCTTCAGCCTTCTCAGTAAATACCCTGCTCTGGCCTTAGCAGTTACTTCATATTAAACCTTCGTGAGCTACAGGTTGGATCTAATACTATAAATACTACATCTGACTAGTGAAGTGATCCGGTCTATGGTTTTCTGTTTTTTAGCCTATTGTCAAATTTGAGGTTAATAATAAGTTGTAACGGTACGTATGATTAATATGCAAAGCAGTACAATCTATTAAGTACAACTATGCGTATGATTATTAGAGATTAATAATAAGTTCCAACGGTACGTATGATTAATATTCAAAACAGTGCAACTTATAAAGTACAACTGTGCGTATGATAAGTATGCGTCTCACATTTTCAGATAAGTCTATAATGTATATATTAGGCTATAGAGTAGACCAGACTAAACTAGATTACACTAGACTATAGACCAGAATGTAAACTAGACTATAGAATAGACTATAGACTAGAACAGAACTAGTCGGCTTGGGCTCCCCTTTTACGATTACTTTCATAGTTACAAATACAGGGAAAAGGAAGAACGTTTCTTCCTGATTCCTTAGCAGTTACTTCATATCAATCCTTGGTGAGATATCTGCGTTTAAGCTTAATGATATCCTCAGATTCCTTACAGCTACAGTTTGGATCTAATACTATAAATACTACATCTCACTAGTGAAGTGATCCGGTCAAAACTACATTTTGATTTGATTGCAATCCCTATCAGCACCTCTAGTCTGTCAGGGCTACAAATTGCTGATGATCAAATGTATTCTTTACCATTCTTTCGAATAACTTGATATGGGGACGAACCAGATACCCACCTAAATGTGATTACATGGAAACCGGTAGCCTGCAGGGTAGAATGTAGGATTTTGTCTTGCACCGGTTATTAGATAGGTACTTTCGGGAAGTAAACTCGCAGGAAGTAAATGTCGGTTTTAAAACTGATGCACGGTGAAATCTATAGGTTGCGATAAGTTCGGTGCTGTTGTCGAAACAACAGAAAAACCTTAGAGGAATGACTGTGGGACTAAGCTTTTAAATGGTGCTAAGTCCACATGATTCAGGCTGAATGTGGGACGTACTCGGATTTTACCCGGATCAAAAATGAGTAATTATTAAGTGTACACGATACAGGATGAACGTATTGGTGCAGGTATCTAAATCGCCTGTATACATAGAGTGAGTCTTTCA
This sequence comes from Lucilia cuprina, assembly GCF_022045245.1. Taxonomy (NCBI): domain Eukaryota; kingdom Metazoa; phylum Arthropoda; class Insecta; order Diptera; family Calliphoridae; genus Lucilia; species Lucilia cuprina. Next base: position 61,704,579 of record NC_060950.1, on the reverse strand, counting down.
AAATTGTCGAATGAGTGAGAAGTGTGCTGAACTGAATGGTGATGGATAAATAGTATCTAATACAAATTATCTACCGAATACATCTCTAGGTTTTCTTGCCGACTCAACAAAGGTCATAGTTGTAAATGAAAATGATAGCAATGGTCAGAGATTACATCGATCGAGTTCTTGAGCAAAGTGTTTGTACATGTACGAAAATTTCCACCTGTGTGTAAGATACACAAAGGGACGATTTGGAGTAGTCAAATGAGCTCTCTCTCTCTCTCACTGTGTGTGAAAAAGACCACCATACGGTTATTTAATTGGAACTTAAATGCTAGTTCCATCTATCTCCATCTATCATATAACCTTCACATAACATACATCTTTATAAAAAGATTAACAATAAACTATCAAAGCTATTTATGAGTACAAACTATTGTCCTTTGAAAATTAAGTGGGTATTTCCCTTAACAAAACTATATGTATGTAACCTTTTGATAAGCAAATCTTTGGCAATAAATCCCAAAGAAAATAATATTAAATAATAACAAAGCAAATAATATAAAATCGATTTAATACATCTGTAACTTAATTTATACTCATAATAATGTAACAACATAAACATGGTTATGCCAAACATTTCACATAACAACTATATCAAAGTGGTTAATTCCCTAAAGGTCCTTACGGTATACTTATGATAGTGTCCAGCAGAAAAAATATAAAAAAAAACTAAATATACTCTTATTATGATTACTTACAAACACTCACGTAATAATTCTAAATAAAACCGAAACAACCTAAGGGATTTGGGACTAAGTAAAAAACCTAAAAAAAGGAAACAAAATATAAAATACAATCTACAAATCTCTATTTTGTATATGAGTGTGTGGCATCATTTAAACCAAATAAAATTTTTTTTCTTCACCAGAATACAACTAATATAATCATAAACTATGTTAGCAAAATAGATATGGGTAAAACGCTTTTACAAAAGTACTTGGCTGTAGTAAGGAATGGGTATCAAAGAGTCCATTATAAAAGTATTAGTTTTGTTTTTTTATCCTCTTTTGATGTTTTCTTTTTTATCACTTGTGTAAATATGATTTTTTCAGTTTTATATTCAATGGCAAGTTTATGTATGTTTCTTGCTTTCGTTTTTTTTTGTTTCGTATTAAAGCAAAGTTTATTATTATGACCAACTGGGAGTGATACGTATATGGTTAAGGAATATTTAGGAAAGAGGGTGTCCATAGAAAACTACTAAGAGTTAATCACAGAAAGGTTTGAGGACGAGAAAAAGATTGAATCTCTCTAAGACTAGACTGTGGATTAGACTCTATACCAAACTAATCGGGAAAATAGAAATGTAAGGTAAACCGTAGCCTAGACTGTATAGACAAGACTATAGATAATTGAATATGAAATGGACTATACTACTGCATAAACTATAGACGAAAATACAGACTAGACTTTAGATTAGACTACAGACTAGACTATAGACTAAGAGTAGAGCTTAGACTAGACTATTGACTGCAATATATACTAAACTATATAGAAACGACATAGACTAGACTGTAGACTAGTATATAGACTAGACTATATGCTAGTATATAGACTAGATCATAGACTAGTATATAGACTAGACTATAGACTAGACTATAGACTAGACTATAGACTAGACTATAGACTAGACTATAGACTAGACTATAGACTAGACTATAGACTAGACT
>NC_060950.1:61700685-61702764 GCF_022045245.1 Lucilia cuprina | reverse complement strand
GTTCAGTTCTAGTTCAGTTCTAGTTCAGTTCTAGTTCAGTTCTAGCTCAGTTCTAGTTCAGTTCTAGTTCAGTTCTAGTTCAGTTCTAGTTCAATTCTAGTTCAGTTCGATTTTAGTTCTAGTACAGTTTTAGTTCAGTTCATAATCAAAATCATTGGAGTTTATATACTATATAGTGTTAAGTTTGTAGACTTTTTAAACTTTAGTGAATTTTTATTCATATGAAAATTTCTTCAACAATTTCAACATAGGTTCCTGTATCAATTTTCTGGCTTGTTTACCCCAAATTACGGTCACATGATTCCAGTCCTTATAAGGAAACAAATTGTTGAGAACAACATTTGGTAAAGTTTCTGCTAAACGCTTAACATTTATATGACTGTTTAAATAATCATTGTAAGCATAATGTAAAGCCACAGGTACTGTTATCTTTGCAAGAGGATAATCTGGCGGTGAGTTTTGATTAAAACGTTGCATATTTTCCTCTCTACCATAATCATATTGACAGAATCGATTACTCTTAATCAATTGAAGATAGTGAACGAATTGCTTAAGATTACAGCCGGCCGGAACATGACCAATAATGACAGGATACCTGGCCTGTAGGAAGGGTGGTAATTTAAATTGATAATTTAAAATTATGATTAAATTACCAAATTGGTTTGTCCATTATCATTTCCCAGCATTTGATTTAAAAATTGAACACACATATTTTCTGCTAATTTTGAAGTAAAACACATATGCAACATCATATCGTTGTGTGGTAAAAATTCCCTTACACGATCTTTAGATGCTTTAGAAAATTCATGAAATTGACTTACAAAAGGAGTTCTGATATGCTTCAGATATGCCACCGGTGCTAAAGCCTGCATTATGGTTATTTTGCGATTATATTGTGCATGTAGAGAACATAAAACCCAAAAGGCTGTAGTACCCTGTGAATGACCAAAATAACTTAATTTCTGGAAACCGGTCTCATCCAATATATGATCTATCATTATGGGCAAATCATAGTAGCCAATTTCGTGCCAACTAAAAGTCCAAAATTTTTCATCAGAATTGGGATTGAGGGTAGTATGATTGCGAGAATAACGATTGCCACGAGCATTACCCAACCAGACATCGTAGCCATTGTCAGAGAAGTAATAAGCTGTTTCAGGGATAAAACTAATTAACATCATACAGAAACATTAAACATATAGAATTATTTACCTGCTGCCTTTTTAGGACCCATTATTACCCAGCTAGCTGAACTATCTAATAGACCGTGCATAAAGAATACGGGAGGTGCTTTAAGCTTTGGTATACGATGCATACAAAGTATATACTTGTCACCTGTAGTAACATAATGAGTTTCCAAGGGATACTTATATTTTTCGATAAGTTGAGCCTTAAAAATTATAACCATTTTACTCTTGTTATTTAAAGAAAGTTTCTTTGTCCTATACGCACCGTATCCAAATGTGCATCTTCTATAACCGTTTTGGGGTAATTATCCTCCAAGTAGTTACCTAGAACTAGTGCAAAATTATTGCTGATACAAAAAGTTAATAATAGTAAGCATATTTGAATATTAAACACGCCCAATTCGTTTAGCATTTCAAAGTATTTAATGTGTTTATATCGAAAGATAGACAATAATAACTTATTTTTTAGTTTTTTTTTTTTTGTAAATTGCCAAACTTTTGTTTAATAACATTAATTTAATTGTTTGAGATCACATTTGCGATAATATATTTGCATGCAATTAAATTTTAATATATGTATTAAAATTCGATTAATGTGCAAGTACAATATAAGCTATTATTATGTCTATAGTCTATTCTTTATTCTAGTTTATAGTCTAGTTTAAAGTCAAGTCCATAGTCTAGTATAAAGATAAGTCTATAGTCTAGTCCATAGTCTACAGTCTGGTTTATGGTCTAGTCTATAGTCTATTTTTTAGTCTAGCCAATAGTCTGGTCTATATTGTAGTCTATAGTCTAGTCTATAATCTAGTCTATAGTCTAGTCTATAGTCTAGTCTATAGTCTAGTCTATAGTCTAGTCTATAGTCTAGTCTATAGTCTTGTCTATAGTC
>NC_060950.1:61694498-61700585 GCF_022045245.1 Lucilia cuprina | reverse complement strand
TGAACTAGAACTGAACTAGAACTGAACTAGAACTGAACTAGAACTGAACTAGAACTGAACTAGAACTGAACTAGAACTGAACTGAACTAGAACTGAACTAGAAATGAAGTAGAACTGAACTAGAACTGAACTAAAACTGAACCAGAACTGAACTAGAACTGAACTAGAACTGAACTAGAACTGAACTAGAACTGAACTAGAACTGAACCAGAGCTGAACGAGAACTGAACGAGAACTGAACTAGAACTGAACTAGAACTGAACTAGAACTAAACTAGAACTGAACTAGAACTGAAAAGAAATATATACTCTCATAAAACAAAATACAAAAGTACAATACAAATAAATAGTTTAATTTTACTTTAAAACAGTTGCTTGTATATGCCCCTCATTTAGTTTTAATAACAAGCTTTCAATAAACATAATTAACCATAAAACTAAAATTTCACAAAGTATGTGTAATTGTAAATGGCATTTTGCCACTTCACGATTAAGCAAAGAATGAGCAAAAAGCGGCATTTCTGCATTCTAAAAACATTCGACATGTCTAAGACAAAAGGCAATGGTGATGGCGACTAAATTATGGCAACTAAATAATGGATAAATATACTCATAATTATAGACGAACAACAACGGACGATGGCCACAAATAAACGGATGCATGTTAAGATGATAACACACGGAGAAAAGAGGAGGAATCAGAATTATATATAGATATAATTAGAAACAACTAAAACAGATCAATAGAGGGAAAGAAAAATATGCACCAGAGTACGACATGACAATGCAACAATTCCTGCAATCATGAGTAATAGAACAATAGGGTCGGCCGTATGAACAATGTTTCAATAAATGTACTAAAACTAAACTAGAACTGAACTACAACTTAACTAGAGAAGAGCTAGAACTGAACTAGAACTGAACTAGAACTGAACTAGAACTGAACTAGAACTGAACTAGAACTGAACTAGAACTGAACTAGAGCTGAACTAGAACTGAACTAGAACTGAACTAGAACTGAACTAGAACTGAACTAGAACTGAACTAGAACTGAACTAGAACTGAACTAGAACTGAACTAGAACTGAACTAGAACTGAACTAGAACTGAACTAGAACTGAACTAGAACTGAACTAGAACTGAACTAGAACTGAACTAGAACTGAACTAGAACTGAACTAGAACTGAATTACAACTGAACTAGGACTGAACTAGAACTGCACTGAACTGCACTGAACTGAACCGAACCAGATCGAGCTGATGATAAGTAGTTAAAATTAACTTAGGTTCGGTTCACCCTAGCTCTCCCCTCTCTTAGTCTAAAGAAGATGTGACACACTCATTATAGTCATACTAAAGAGGAACAGTCTTAACATTATGTTTTATGTTGTTTTATAGAATAGTAGTTATTTTAAATTATAGCCACTCTATAAAATACGACGATTATGTATGTTATTTCAACATCATAAACTTGGAATTAAAGGCTTTTTTGCGTCTGTTCACTTAAATGTAAGTTGGGGCTTCATTGTTTGGTTGTTGGTTGCTGTGTTGTAGCTGTGGAAAAACATGATTTTAAACGTGCGTGACTCGATTTTCATAAAAGTCTTAAATTGTTTTTATATGATCATATCGTAAGCGATCATCATAATCATATACAACGTTGTTGTATTCCTCGTCATCATCTTTATTGTATAAAATTATAAATACTTTAAAGTACAATGAACATGTTTTAACAATAATGGTTTAAATTGAAAGAAAAAGGTATGTGTTATTAATCTTAAAAATATTTTTGTTTTTTTTGTTGGAATAAACTATGATATTTTATTGTTAAAAAAGGGAATAATTTCTTTCGACTAGTTTTTTGATTGTGTCAAAATCTTGAAAATATTCATGGTTACAATTTGTTTTAAAAAGTTATAAAGATTTTTAAAATTCTGTCATAAAGTTGGTATAAAGATCACTACTACCTTACAGAATCAGCGGAAGTTTTTACAACAAGTGTTTTATGCTGATTTTTATCATCATAATCATCTTTCATAAGTTTTTTTATAATGTTCTACTGCTGTTGCTGATGTTCCAGTGCTGCTGCTGTTGTTGATGTTATGTTGATGTTGTTGCGCCCTTTTTTAAGTTGTTCCTATTTTTTTCCTGTTTTCATCTTATATGTAGTTTCAGATATTGTGTGATTTTTATGTACATTTTGCCAGACTATTTACAGTTTGTGTTTTACATGTTACATGGGCGTGTTCATAAATTATAAGGTTTGTTACTTTTAAAAAAAAAATAAACGCAACACTAGACGGACAGACAGACAGACAGACTGATATGCAGCTTATGAAAAGAGAATAATGACTTTAAAGTAAATTATAGTGTTTGCAAATATTGTGTTGTGAACATTATAATTTTTGTTTTTTTTTCGATTTAGTAGATGTTGTAAAATAACTTTAATACCTTTCAATTTTAATAATTACCTTCAGATGGCGAATGATAATGTTTAACGTTTAACTGAATTTTATTTAATATTTTTACTTAATAAAAATCTTTAATAATTTCCATAATTTTTATACTTTTTTAAGGTCTAGGGATTAATGAAAATGTTGTAATTGATTCTTAAGTTCTGTAGGAAAAAACAGCTGAAAACTTTTCAAAACTTAATTTATTTTAAATTCTCACAAAATATTTTATAACTCCATTTCTTAGGTCACACAAAAATTATACCTAAATTGCTCTAATTTCTTAAACTTCGCCATTATAATTTTCCAAAATGTATACAATTTTAATATTGTAAAATTGTTTATGTGAAATACAACATGATGTAAATTGTTTAATAAACATACATAATTGTTTTTAATTAAAAGACTCACATCATCAACATGTCCTTCATGTCAGCAAAAAAAATTTTTGAGGAACCTGCAAAAGGACAGCTAATTATGTCATGGAAATTTTGGGAATAATTGCCATATTTTGCAACAGGTTTTTGCTGTACGTTGTGTAAAATGAAGTAAAAATTTAATTTCAAATTAAATATATTATTACACGTTCATTTTGCCAAAACATGTCATGTTTTATCACATTATAATTTTGGATAAAGGCAAGCTAAGGCGTAGAGTGGAAGTAAGTGAAGTTGTACCAAATATTGCAGAAAATATTATAGTGACTTTGTCCCTAGGACAATAGAAGATCATGTACCAAATTTCTTTGAAGTATCTTAGAAATTGCGTCCAGTAGTTTGATTACAATATTTACATGGACGGACGGACAGACAGACATACTGACAAACGGACGGACGGACAGAAAAATTCGACGCAGAAATTTATTCTAAGCCGATTGGTATGCGTTAAGGTGGGTATAGGACCATAATTTTTGTACGTTACAAACATCAGCACAAACCCCGTGGTGGTGACTGAGTAGTGAGCGTGAATACTTTATATATACTTAAACAACATACTTACAATCCAGAGACCCCCCGGGGCATGATACCTTGGTGAACTCTACACCTTGATGTTATTGAAATCCAGCGAAAAGAAGTGCTAGCAATACATCTAGTCTGACGGGACAATAAACTGGTGATGTCAAATGTATCCTCGGCTTCGCCTTAGAATGATTTGACGTGGGGTCTTACCAGAGCACCATATAATCTGTGGCATGTTGCCTGCAGGTATTATCTTGGTTGGTCAGTGAGTTGAAGTTTCTTCGGGATCCACGTAGTGACTGTGGTTTAATACCCAAAATCGCGGGGAGAGAATGTTGGTTTAATGACTGACATATCCTATACCTAATGGGTTTGAAAATTTCCCTCTTCGACAGGTCTTTGTACAAAGCAGCATATGCTAGATTCCTTTGTCCTATCGGTATTTCTACCGGTCGTTCATGGGAATGGAAATAATGCAAAAATTGGAAAAGTCTCCATATATTAGAGATTAGTACTGCTTTTGTATGTTTTTATACGCTTCGGCGAAGTTTCTCGGTTATGTCGCCATCTCAACAGAGTAAATTGATTCATGGTACGCGACGAATTGTCCTACATTCTTTGTCACATAGATCAGTTCATAAAAGAGGTATCCTAATCCATTTTGTTGGGAATTTCGGACTATTACATATGTTTCTAGGTGCTGTTGCCGAAACAACAGGGCCATTTCAGTAGTGTGGTTGCGCGGGATCAAAGAGGTTAAGGAATGCTCTCGAATGGATCATTAGATGATTCCATTATCATGATGGGGAGTGCAAACTTTTATGTCATTAAAACAGTGGTCATATTTCGATATATCCGAAAGATTGATTTCACGTGATGTTGAGGTTAGAGTTCTTCTATTAACTTTAGACCAGTGATTGACTTTTCCTTTTGGCGATGTGCATTGACCTTGAGCCTATGCTGCCTGTCATTCGGCAACGGGGCTACTATGGCAGGAAATAAGACAGCTTCAGTACATAAGCATAGTACTTGTACATGGACCGGCGCAGCCATGTATAAATGTTATTCACAAATGGTTTAAGAGGCGCATAGTGGATCGTTCTCGAGGCTACGCATGACGAAAAAGTTAGTTAGTTAGTTAGTTAGTTAGTTAGTTAGTTAGTTAGTTAGTTAGTTAGTTAGTTACCCGAGAAATGTAAAGGTTCTCCATCTGACTCTTTGTTGATAACTTACCCAAGTGAGGCATGCAGGCCAACCTATATTCAATTGCAATCTTGTCCACAGAGCTAACTTAAGTTCCGAGGATTGACCACTCCACACTACATTTTCAATTTCTCTATAGACCAATTATAGTTCGGCCAATCATCTTGTTGCAGATCTGCCTAAAGTACATACTACAGCCTTCACTGTTAAACAGTCCCGCCAACAAGGTATCATTTAATCCTAACAATACTCTAGACCTAAGAGAATATTACACCCAAAAGTATTCTACGTAAGTTACTTTTGTAAAATAAGACTCTTGCTGCCTTTAATATTTCGATTTCTTAATTCTGATGTTACGAGTAAATCGCCACTTTAAACCTTTATATTCTAACATGTTCAATATAATTAACTCCAATAAATTACATTTAATTTTAGCTCAATTTAATATGGTTTTTCATTAAAACTTAAAATTACTTAATTTTATGGTGTGAGTGCATTCATTTATATTGTTTAAAACTGTTCTCGTTTTATTTTAAATGATCAATGAACAAACATGAAAGCAGTCTGAAATTTATTACACTGTCAGTTAGCAGTGTAACGCTGCTACTCATACTGCCTTATAAGCTGCTTATTATTAATTTAATAAAAAGAAACTATATTAATATTAATAATAAAGTAAAAAAAAAGTTGAAATTATTAAAAACAACTACATCAACACTTAAGTTAAACGAAGCGCATGAAACATGAGAATGCGTGTTGTTTACAATTAATTTATATTGACGGAAATTAAAATAATCAGTGGCTGCAACTGCCAATTTCGTTGTTAATTCAATTTTTTGTTACTAATATAATAATCATTTATATGTATTATTATTTATTGTTATTATTTTGTTATGTTCTTGTTATTGTTTTCACATGAAGTCGGAATTGCAAATTATTAAAAATGATATTTGAGTAATTTTTTGATATTAATTTTTTTTGCAATCGTTATTGTTAAATGATTTTTTTGTTTTTATAATCAATATAATTGATTGTCATTAACTGTTATTATATTTTATTTTAGTTTAAAATTATGAAATATGAAACAACACAATCTAAACTGTAGACTAAACTATAGACTAAACTATAGACTAGACTATAGACTTGACTATAGAATAGAGTATAGGCCAGACTATAGACTAAACTATAGACTAGACTATAGACCAAACTATACACTGGACTATAGAATAGACAATAGAATAGACAACAGACTGAACTATAGATTAGACTATAGACTAGACTATAGACTAGACTATAGACTAGACTATAGACTAGACTATAGACTAGACTATAGACTAGACTATAGACTGGACTATAGAATAGACTACAGACTAGACTATAGACTGGACTATAGACTAGACTATAGACTAGACTATAGACTAGACTATAGACTAGACTATAGACTAGACTATAGACTAGACTATAGAATAGACTAT
>NC_060950.1:61686429-61694398 GCF_022045245.1 Lucilia cuprina | reverse complement strand
GACTATAGACTAGACTATAGACTAGACTATAGACTAGACTATAGACTAGACTATAGACTAGACTATAGACTAGACTATAGACTAGACTATAGAGTGGACTATAGACTAAACTATAGACTAGACTATAGACTAGACTATAGACTAGACTAGACTATAAACTAGACTGTGGACTGGTCTATAGTCTAGTCTATAGTCTAGTCTATAATCTAGTCTATAGTCTAGTCTATAGTGTAGTCTATAGTCTAGTCTATAGTGTGGTCTATAGTCTAGTCTATAGTGTAGTCTATAGTCTAGTCTATAGTCTAGACTATAGACTAGACTATAACTATACATTAGAAGATTCTGGCGATATTCCAATGTATCGCAAGCAACTTCCCCTCAAAGGCTCAAATGCATTGTTAATCGTTTTACTATAAATTTACTTTTAGTGTATGAAAAGAAGTAATAAATATGTAGGGTACCTTATAGTCGACCATAATACATAGTGTTTTATTTTTAATTTTTGTGTTATTATTTATTTTTATAAGTGCATGCTTTTGAAGTATTAAATAACATAATTTCCACTTAAATGAAATTAATTTCTTTAAATTTCATTGTTGCTGTTATTGTTGTGGTGCCTGAAAAGAGCAAAATTCTAGCAACAATGCTAATGTTGTGTATTTTTTACTTTACTCTGCTGAAAGGTGCTGCATAAATATATGTGCAACATTGTATTATATCATTAATGCATTTTTTATTAATGATGCATTTTAGCAGGGCTGCTCTAATGGTTGTTACATGAAATAATATTTTCAATGGCAGGCAGACATGAATGAAGTAAACAATGTTAAAGTAATTTAATACTTTCTTATAATAATTTACTTATTTTAGTAAAATACTTATGTCATTTATGACCATTATTCAAGTAAAATAATAATTCATTATGTTAAAATCATTAGCACCCGCTGTGTGGAACACAATCATTCAATCAATATAATCATAAATATAAATGTTATATTTGGCAAAAAAAATGAGATGAATGAAATCCTACTAATCTAAAAAACAATCAATAATTCCTCTGCATTTTACACGGAGTATAAAAGGCTCATTTCCTGTTGAACTGAAAATAGTCATTGTGTCAACGTTGAATCAATCTAATACCATAACTTAACATAATGATAAAATTATTTAGAATTTCCTTAAATATTTTTATAATTTATATCATATTTGTCATAAATAATTTGACTGAAGCTTTACGTTATAATCATCAAGGAACTGGCGATGAAAATTGTGAAACTATAAAATCGGAAATACATTTAATTAAAGAGGAATTCGATGAATTGGGACGAATGCAACGTACCTGCAATGCTGATGTTATTGTCAATAAATGTGAGGGTTTGTGCAACAGTCAAGTGCAGCCATCGGTTATAACACCTACGGGGTTTCTGAAAGTGAGTCCATTTTATTATTTGGTTAAACAATTTATTTTATACAATGTTAATTTTTTTCCCCCTTTGACAAGGAGTGCTATTGCTGTCGCGAAAGTTTTCTGAAGGAAAAAATCATTACTCTTTCTCATTGTTACGATCCTGATGGCACCCGATTGACTTCTCAAGACATGGCCACCATGGATATTCGTTTGCGTGAGCCTACCGATTGCAAGTGTTTCAAATGTGGAGATTTTACTAGATAAATTATTTAGAAAAAAAATCAATGTAAATTCGATTAGAGAAAAAGTGTTTCAGTGAAAAGCTTGATTTAAATAAAAGGTAGTAAAATAATAAAAGAAATAAAATTAAAAAAATTCTTAAGAGAAAATTAAAATAAAACAACAAGTAAAATAAGTAATTAAATTTGGAATCATAATTCCACAAAAAATTACAAAAACTTCTATTACATCTGCTCTAGTTCAGTCCTAGTTCAGTTCTAATTCAGTTCTAGTTCAGTTCTAGTTCAGTTCTAGTTCAGTTCTAGTTCAGTTCTAGTTCAATTCTAGTTCAGTTCTAGTTCAGTTCTAGTTCAGTTCTAGTTCAGTTCTAGTTCAGTTCTAGTTCAGTTCTAGTTCAGTTCTAGTTCAGTTCTAGTTCAGTTCTAGTTCAATTCTAGTTCAGTTCTAGTTAAATACGATATTTGTTATATTATGAATTTTAGTATAAAATTATAATATGTTTAAATTTCACAAACTCTTTCCATCAGCAATATAAGTGGGCGTGGTGACTTCATTTTATTTAATAATGTTGAAATATTTATTATGATAAATCTTTTTAAATTAATCATTTGTTTAGCACCTCTGTTTCTTTAACAATTTAAAACCTTTATATGTATAAATATTTTTGACTAAGGAAGACAACTAAAAGTGTCAAATTGCCACTAAACTTTTAAATCATAATAATAAAAGCTTTACAAAAAAGAGGATGTTTTATAAATGACGCATGTGGAGTTTAAAACCTATTATAATGTAAATGTAAAGTAAACAATAAACTTATTACTTAACTGTCAAAATATGGAACAGAAAGCTACAAATTTTTTGGATATAAAATCAACATGTTTTGTTTGATCTTTCAAAGAAAAAAACCCACTCTTTAGGATTTATGACACATAAATTAATGATTTTATAAGTTTATTTTTAAAATTTTTAACCCTTTTACATAACAATAGTTACAAAATCAACATTTTCTTGGGAAATAATAACAATAAAATAAAAAGCAATTTAAAATAAACAAAAGGCTTATTGTCAAACTAATCATTTTATTTAGTAGACAAAAAGACATAAAATACGTTTGTTTGTTGTCTTGAGACACACACACACTTAAAAGTAAAGTGTATGATTTAAAATTTATGCAAAATCATTAATTTAAAAACAACCACCTAATTAACGTATCATAAAAATTTAACAAATTCGCTTTTAAAACAGCCCATAAATTTTAATCAAACGTTAATAAATGTTAAACAAAAAAGCAACAAAATATATCGAACAATCATCTTTGGAAATCCGAAAATAAAACTAATATTCCATTAAAATGTTTAAGTTGTCTCTCTAGGTATTTTTGTAAATAACAAAATACATAAATTTAAGTATTTCAATTTTTTTTAATTTATAACGAAAAATAAATAAATATTAGAATTGTATACAATTTTGTTAATTAAGTAGGCGCGTAATATTATTTGTTTGAAGATTTTTTAACACTGATTGCTTGTTTTTTAATGGAAATTAAGGCGGTCGAAGCTAAATTTATGACAAAAAGGTAGAAGCATTTAAATTATTAATTGTTATTTTATTGTAATTTAATAACATTTGAGTAGATAGATAGATAGATAGATAGATAGATAGATAGATAGATAGATAGATAGATAGATAGATAGATAGATAGATAGATAGATAGATAGATAGATAGATAGATAGATAGATAGATAGATAGATAGATAGATAGATAGATAGATAGATAGATAGATAGATAGATAGATAGATAGATAGATACATACATACATACATACATACATACATACATACATACATACATACATACATACATACATACATACATACATAGATACATACATACATACATACATACATACATACATACATACATACATCAATTATGATAATGTGGAGCCTTTTTTAGTCTTGCACTACACCATTAACACTCCGAACCTGCTCGAAACTCTGAGTAGTGAAGTAGTTGCTTACTTCAACGGACAGACACACCGAATTCAGTAATAAGCATAACTAACTGTGTCTTCAAATTCGGCTGATTTTCCAGGTATATTATATATTAGCTACTTAATGGATTGATATATTACTTTCGAGTTTCGGAGAGACAATGCAGGTCACAACTAACTACTCGGACATCTTTGCTTTAGCTATTAGCTCTACTATATTGACATGCTACTGAACATTTAGTAGATTAAATCTATATACTTGAACGAGGTGTGCGTGTTTTGCTGTCCACCACTAACACATACAGAGACAGTGGCTTATGTGATTTTCGCAAAATTTGATTTCAAAATAAACAAAATAGTTAAGAATTTGAACAATTAGTCTAACTCTGGTTCAAAGCAAGCAATTTTTGTCTACCGATAGGAAGGAGCACTTTTTTATTTAATGTACGTAGTGATAGCTCGCTATCAACTAGTGGCTCTACGATAACTCCATCAAGTCAACCCGTTACTACTGAGGCATTTCTTCAGGTTGACTAGTTTAGTGCGAATTTTCTTCTTTTTATACCCTACACCACTATAGTGGGGAGGGTATTATACGTTTGTGCTGTTGTTTGTAACATACAAAAATATTGGTCCAATACCTACCTTAAAGTATACCGATCGATTCAGAATCATTTTTTGAGTCGATTAAGATATGTCCGTCCGTCCGTCTGTCCGGCTGGCTGGCTGTCCATGTAAACCTTGTGCGCAAGGTACAGGCCGCAATTTTCAAGAAAATTTGATGAAATTTGGACCAAGCACAAGGACGAAGCCTATTGAAAATGGTTGAAATCGGTCCATTATTTCACCTAGCCACCATACAACCGTACCTACCGATTTTAACTTTCTATGCTATAATTACGACAAATATACTGCTATCTCTCTAAAAATTGCCACAAATAAGTTTTATATAAGTATAAATGATACTGCAGATTTTCGTAAGGATCGGCCTATATTTGACCCTAGCCCCCATACAAACCCCCCTTCAAAAAATGACAAACGTCTAAAATTGACTTGTAACCATTTGTATCGCAATGAAACTCAAAAAAACGAACTGTTATTTAGAAATATATCCTTTTCCCAAATTTACCGAGGATCGGCCCATATTTGACCTATATAAAGCCTCATTTAGAAATTTTAGTTTTTTATCAATAAATGGCTTAAATATTTTGGAATTATGGTAATATTCAACATAAAAGTTTCTTTACAAAAAATAAAAATTTTATGAAAAGTAAAAATTTTAAAAATATACTCATGGTGTAGGGTATCATATGGTCGGCCATGTCCGACTATACTTTCCTGCTTGTTTCTTTTTTCTAATGTCTTGTATACTTTTCATTTTTATGATTGTATTAATATACTTTTCACATTGTGTCCATGAATCCTTTGACCTGAGCATGATGTGTATTAGATTATCTGCCGTTACTACTTTCTACACTGTTTTGCTTAGGCTTTTTCCTTGTATATCCCAACTTTTGCAGTTGAAGAGCATTGCATAGGGAGGAAGAAGAACTTAAAGAGGAAGGAGAACTTAAAGTACATATTCGAATTTTTGATTAGTTGATAATTGATTTGATGTTGTCACATCTTAATGAAACAATCAGGATCACTATGCAATGTAACATGATATATAAACACCGCCAAAAATCTCACTTGCCCACTCCAACCGTCACACCCTATCCGTACATTATACACTTGGATGTATAAGAATAGCCTTTTTCTCCATGAGTGATCCTTTATATGATCATTCGTTTGTAATTGAGGAGAGCTATTTGAGTTTTGCAAGAGAAGTGTTTGTTTTGAATAGTTTTCTATAGATAAAAACCTTTTAAGGGCGTTTATCTATAGATAGATCAGTCAGTTTTATAATAAGTTTCTTTATAAGGCAGTTTTCTATAGATAAGTCTGTTTTGTTTTAGGGCAGTTTTCTTACGAAAGTTTTCTACTGAAAACTGCTACCTACACAGGAGAGGTTTAAGACGTTTTTTATATATATATATAGAAATATCTCTTTTTAAGGCAGTTTTCTGTTAAAAATTTTAATTTTAAGGCAGTTTTCTGCACAAAAGAGTATTTTAGATCAGTCAGTTTTATAAAAAGTTTCTTTATTAGGCAGTTTTCTATTGATAAGTCTGTTTTTATTGATATCTATACAAGAGAGGTTTAAGGCGTTTTTTTTATATAGAAATGTCTCTTTTTAAGGCAGTTTTCTATAAACATTTTTAATTTTAAGGCAGTTTTTTTTGCACAAAAGTGTATTTAAAGGCAGTTTTCTAAAGAAAAGCTTTACCTTAAGGCAGTTTCTTTAGAAATTTATACTGTTTTTAAGTGAAAAGTAATGCAATTCTTTACAGAAATGTGTTTTGATTAAACATGGTTTCGTCATTGCAAATTTGAACATTTAACTGAAATACCAAAATGATTTTATGTAAATTTTAAATTTTCGAAATTTTATATAATTTATGATTAAATATTTTCTTTAACTTTCCTAACAAAAAAAAAACATATTAAGCCTTCAACATTATAGGGGGTATCTCATATCTTCCAATCAAATCTTGAATTGTTTCATTAATATAAATATATATTATTATTTTTTTGTTAGTCTACCTGTTTCATATATCATTCCATTTTATTTTAATTAATTACCACCATCCACGCATTTTAACACAACATTCAAATCAATTTTTAAAAGATGAAACGAAAATGGATATCAAATCGATAAAAAAACACACACACATACACACAAACAAATGATTGTATATTTTATTTGAAAATATAATTAATTAACAGTCATTTATAAACGTTTTAATATCAAATATGCAAAAATATACTAAAATATAATGTTGGCTTTTTATTTTAACATAATATTTATATAAAACATTGTATATTATTTAGTTGCTTTTATAATATAATTTATGGTTTATTAATATTCATTAGGTTTTTTGTTAAAAAAAAATATTATAAATATATGGTTGGTCATTTATGACATTGACAAAGTTTTTATAATACATTGTAGGCCAAAAATGACAAAAAAAGTTTTATATTAAAATAATAAAACAAAAGCAGAAATTTGCGTAGCCGGTGGACTACTACTCGAAAAGAGCTGCCATTAAATGCTATTATTATTTAAAAACACCTTTTAGAGATTTTGCTTTAGAAATATTATCAATATGCTAATATAATTAAACACTAATTAGTTGTCATCTAAATGCTAAATTATGATTTTAATCTTTTCCTATATTAAGCAACAGCAGCAAATGTTAAATTTCCTTTTAACTCGGCAACTCTATTGCATAAAACATTTGTTTTTGCTGTATCAATAGCAGCACTTTCCAAAAGTGATTAATTATCGTTTATCAAAGGCTATTAATTAAATTGTTTATATGTGTGTGTGTGATATCTATATCTGTGTATCGCTTATGAGCCTTTTTGCATATGTCAAACTGTTTATTAATATAAACAATATATTAAATTAATGAAACTGTAAAAAACATGCAAAAAATCGTGTCAATTACAGGAAATAATTATGAATATGCAAAACATAAATGTAACTATCAATTTAAATAGACTTTTTATTGAAACACAATTAAAGGTAAGTTAATTGCGAACTACCTACCTACCTACCTGCCTGCCTGCCTACCTACCTGCTTACCTACCTAACTACCTACTAACTAACTAACTAACTAACTAACTAACTAACTAACTAACTAAATAACTAACTAACTAACTAACTAACTAACTAACTAACTAACTAACTAACTAACTAACTAACTAACTAACTAACTAACTAACTAACTAACTAACTAACTAACTAACTAACTAACTAACTAACTAACTAACTAACTAACTAACTAACTAACTAACTAACTAACTAACTAACTAACTAACTAACTAACTAACTAACTAAATAACTAACTAACTAACTAACTAACTAACTAACTAACTAACTAACTAACTAACTAACTAACTAACTAACTAACTTCCTATATACTACTCTAGTGACTGGACAATATACTATACTGTAGAATCGACAATAGACCAGACTATAGCCTAGACTATATACTAAACTATAGACTAGAGAAAACACTAGACTACAGACTAGACCACACTACACTATACTATAGACTAGACTATAGACTAGACCACAGACTAGACAATAGACTAGAACATAGACTAGACAATAGACTAGACTATAGACTAGACTATAGACTAGACAATAGACTAGACTATAGGCTAGACTATAGACTAGACTATAGACTAGACTATAGACTAGACTATAGACTAGACT
>NC_060950.1:61681626-61686329 GCF_022045245.1 Lucilia cuprina | reverse complement strand
ATAGATAGATAGATAGATAGATAGATAGATAGATAGATAGATAGATAGATAGATAGATAGATAGATAGATAGATAGATAGATAGATAGATAGATAGATAGACATACAGTTAGTTACTTAGTTAGTGTTAGTAGTTGGTTAGTTAGTTAGTTAGTTAGTTAGTTAGTTAGTTAGTTAGATAGTTCCATAAGAACACATTCCTTTACCTCTCAATTGAATCAAAAATATCCAAACAAACATCCCCAGCATTTAACACAACTCAGTCATTGAGTCAGTCATTCAGTCATCAGGCACAATCTGTTGTAGCCTTTCCAGACTACTCGAAAATATTGTGTCTGTATATATGTGTGTGTGTGGCAGTTGTCTGCATGTATTGTATGTAAAAAATAACACAAGTAGTGGTTAGTAGTACTTGAAAATGAGTTCTTTTTATTTCTTTTTTTTTCTGATTGTTTTTTGAGGATTGACACACAAGATTGACAACATGTCGTAGTATGGTTGAAACCTTTGATTGACATGAGTAATCAACCAACAGAAATGTCAACAATTCAAGCAAAAGAATGATGAATATCAATGTTTCAGATTAAATCCATAAAAATGCAGCTTTAGGTAGCTTTTTAAGCTACAGTAAAACGTAAATATACATAAATTTAACAACAGCAGCAACAGTAACAACAATAACATAACTTAAGATTTACGTTTATTTTCTGTCTTATTTTGGGATAAAACGCATGTTGTTATTGTTGCTGCTGCTGCTGTTGCCAGTGTGCATCATTTACAAAATACTTTTGATAGACATCAAGGTTTTTCGTTGGTGACATTTAAAACATGCAACAGGACGACTGCCTGACTGACTGCTTGCCACAAGTAGTCTGTTTTGTTTGTTATATTGTGATTGTTGGCTTAACTTTAATCAGTAAGAAAAGTTTATTTTTTCCACAACAAAAAAGTTAAAAAATTTTCCAAGTTCTCTTATTTTTCCATGACACACACACAGAGAAACAAGTAAAAGAAATTGTAATGTGATGTCGTTTTGTCAGTGTGATTGACGAGCAAATGTTGCTGTTGTTGACACATAAATATTGTTTTTCGTATATTTATTTTTTTTTTTTTTGGTTAACAAACGCAAAAATTTTATTCATTATTTTGCCAGTCGAATGTCAGTTTCATCTTTAAGGGTTTATCACAATATTGTGCATTTAATTTCATTTAATCGCATGATAAATTCTTTTGTGGATTAAAGATACGAATTTATATTTTAGATTTTTAAATTGGCCATTATCTCACCATAAATCTTTCCGAAATTGGCCATATATTATTGGTAGTTGTTTGAGATAATAAAAAGGGGTTATTAATTTGAAATTTATTTGTTTAAAAGGAAATGTTGTTGGTTTTATTGTAAACTGTTTAGCAAAACGCCATTGTTAGTTTTTACTAAACAGTTTACAATAAAACCAACAACAATGCTATGCATGCAACGAAGTTATTCATAATCATAAACAGAAGTTTGGTCTAAGCTTACTAATTAACGAACTAACTAACTAGTTATTCAGTTAGTTAGTTAGTTCGAAGAGAAGATGTACATATATACATCAAATCCGAAGATATACACATAGCCTCTGTCGAGCCTGTTGTGCGCTCAAACTGACTAACTAACTAACTAACTAACTAACACTAAGTAACTAACTTACGGTCTGTCTGTCCTTACGTCTATCTATCTATCTATCTATCTATCTATCTATCTATCTATCTATCTATCTATCTATCTATCTATCTATCTATCTATCTATCTATCTATCTATCTATCTATCTATCTATCTATCTATCTATCTTTTTAAAAATTTCCCTTACAACAATCAACACAAACTGCACCCATTGCCGTCAAGGATATTTGTAGATATCTTCAAAATATTGTTTTCCTATTAAAGTTATTAAAACTCAACATAAAAAATTTAGTTGAAACTATTACATTCCAAAGAAAATTGCATAAGATTACAATCTAAAAATTGTTAACAAAAAATTGATGACATGTAGTTGCGGACATTGATGAAAGTCATGCCACAACCTATCATTAGTCAATCATAAATCGTTCACGCTTTCATAGGTTGCAATCATGCAAACATGTTTTCCAATAGTGAAATATTAAAACCACTGACACATAAGCAGCACTCTCTAAATGCTACTGTTTTGTTGTGGCAACATCAGTCAGTTGCTAGAAAGATGTCGACGGCCGCAATAAAAGGTGTATATAGGCAACACATATTGCCACAACACATTTACTGGTCATATATTAAACGTGTCATAATTTTTTCTGATTAGTTCTTCCATTTTTTTTCCAGTTCAAATCAAAAATTGTAAGTGCAAGACATGTTTGCTTAAACTAAACATAAAGATACCGCCACGCCTTACAACACTGATGATGACTGAAGCCATGAAGGAAATGGAAAAAATGTTTTAAACGCAACTACAAAAACTAAGCGCAAAGCAACACATGCAAAAACACTACTTAACTAATGCTGACCAACAACTACAACGACTGATGAGTTTGGTTTTTTCTTATATACAGACACATATACAGATATATGTATGGCGGGCTCATCATTAGGATGATGACCATCGATCAAAACTGTCAGCGCTGTCAATCATTTTGTTATTTATAGCTGGAGGTTAAAGGAAGACGTCACATTGTTCAAATTGTTTCGACAAGAAACGGTTGGAAATTGCCACACCACTAACGAAATGAAATGAAATCATAGCAAATCAGAGCAACAAACAGCCAACAGCAACCGCGAATAGCAACAACATTTATATGTAAGATTGAAAGTGCAACAATAACTGGCGCATATTAAACGAAAAAAAAAAATAATAAATTTCAAAATAAAAACTACAATGTAAACTTAGACTAAAGAATAGCGTCAGTGTTAGCCGTTCCACAGACCGATAGCAAATGATAGCAACAACTATAGCAACAATAACTTTGTTTATTTTTTGTTTTTCTCCACCGACATCGTTCATCATCATGACGTTGATATCTTTGAATGATGGGTAAACGTTAGCGGTTGTTTTAAAATAAATACAAAAAAAAAAAAAAAAAACAAAACAAAAGCCATGAAAAAATGTCTGGGCATGAATTTTGTGGTCAGTTATTGGAGACGTTCGTATAGGCAGACAGACTGTGTAAGACATAACATAATTTTTAATATTGGTAAATTGTGGCGGCATTAGTGACTAGCCAATGATGATTTGAAAAACAAATGGGAATGGCGTCAAATATCAAGTAAATATGTTTTCTCGCCATAACATATAATTTTTATTGGATCAAAAATAGTAAAACTTAAATCAAAAACAATTACAATTTGGCGTCAGAATTAATTAAATATATTTAAGGTTGTTATCCCTTAAACTGAAACTGTTTCGTGTCTCATAGTTTGGGTAACAAAACTATTTGCACAACAAAATCATTTGAGGAACAAGACTGTTACTGCACACATTTGTAGGTCAATAGTTTAGTTGAAAATTTGAATGAAAAACCCTATAGTTTTAAAGTTGATTATTGTACAACAATTATTTTGTTAATATCTACATTAGTATCCATATTTGTCTCAATAAAAATGACATTATCTGATCTGATTCAGTAATTTCCTACTTTTAAAATCGAAAAGTACCACGGTACCTCCACGACATAGTTTAATTTATAGTCTAGTATATAGCCTAGTTTTTAGATTTGTATATAGTCTAGTTTTTAGATTTGTCTATAGTCTACAATATAGTTTTTCAGTGAAGGTGGAAACCTTCTATACGACCCAGAAGGTATGTCGGATTGATAATAACTGTTTTTCATCAAAACTGTGGCTCTATGCTTTCAATAAGAGACTAAAGCAAAGCTTTTGTAGCCTCCATGACCATTAAGAAAACTGCGTTAAATGGTAATTTACTTCACCATAACTGCAGTTTACTCATTACAATACATTCGGTATCATTTTGTTAGTCCAGAGTCTTGCAGAAGATATATCCCAACGCCTTTGTTAGTTTTCCGTTGAAAAGCAGAAAACAAAAGTCTAGACTATAGTCTAAACTGCAGCCTATTCTACAGTATATTATATTGTCTAGTCTATGGTCCAGACTATAGTCTAGCTTGTATTCTAGTCTATAGTCTAGTCTATTCAAATTTCTAGTCTATAGTCAAGTTATATTCTAGTTTATAGTGTAGTCTATAGCGAAGTCTAAAGTCTAGTCTATAATATAGGCTCTAGTCTAGTCAATAGTCTAGTATAAAGCCAAGTCTATAGTCTATAGTCTAGCAAATATGTCTACTACTATGTCTAGCCTATAGTCTAGTCTATAGTCTAATCTAGACTCTAGTCTATAGTCTAGTCTGTAGCGATGTCTTTAGTCTAGTCTATAGTCTAGTAAATATTTTAGTCTATAGTCTAGTATATTGTCTACTCTATAGTCTAGTATATAGTCTAATCTATAGTCTAGTCTATAGTATAGTCTTGTCTGTAGTCTATATTCTAGTATATAGTCAGTCTATAGCCTGGTCTATAGTCTAGTCAAGTCTAGTCTATAGTCTAGTCAAGTCTAGTCTATAGTCTTGTCTATAGTCTAGTCTATAGTCTAGTCTATAGTCTAGTCTATAGTCTAGTCTATAGTTTAGTCCATAGTCTAGTCTATAGTCTAGTCTATAGTCTAGTCTATAGTCTA
>NC_060950.1:61679082-61681526 GCF_022045245.1 Lucilia cuprina | reverse complement strand
CTATAGACTAGACTATAGACTAGACTATAGACTAGACTATAGACTAGACTATAGACTAGACTATAGACTAGACTATAGTTTAGACTATAGACTAGACTATAGACTAGATTATAGTTTAGACTATAGACTAGACTATATACTAGACTATAGACTAGACTATAGACTAGACTATAGACTAGACTATAGACTACACCTTAGACTGGACAATAGACTACACTTTAGACTAGACTATAGACTATGGTCAAGTCTATAGTCTAGACTATAGGCTAGACTATGGACTAGGCTATAGTCTAGACTATAGACTTGTATAGTCTAGTCTCTACTTTAGACTAGACTATAGACTATGCTTTAGACTACGCTACAGACTAGACTATAGACTAGATTAGTCTATATGCTAAGCTTTATACTAGACTAGACCAGACTAGACTAGGCAATAGACTATACTATATTCTAGACTAGACTATATACCAGACTGTAGATTATACCATAGACTAGACCATAGACTAGAAATATTGAGTTTTTCTGTTTTTTCAGCATTGCTCGTTCAGTGCAGGTATTTTAAAATATTTTTTAATATTAATTTATAATTTTTGCCTTAGGTAGTGTAATAGAAGTTTTGTTTTGTCAAAAATAAGTTTTTTTTTTTCATTAGAATAATTATATTATAGAAATGCAGGAAATAAGCAAATCCTACAGCCGCTTTTTATAGCAATTTATAAAATTTCGCAATATATGTACAATATACATTGTACTGTTATGTATTTGAAATAATTTATAACATCCAAAGCAATTCATACAAACATATGCAACCACATATACTCATACATTAAACGCACACACACAGTCACATATTTATAGTACAACGAGAGTCAGGGGGTGGAAACTGTGGTACAGCTGCCATTTATATTTGTAACATTATAAACGACCTTTATCCATATAGTCTCAATGGCGCTGTAAATTATGTTTTATTATGCAATAAAGTCACCCATAAAAATTTTGCTATAAATTAAATTAACTACTAAATATTGCTGATATTTTATTGGAATTTTGTTGTCGTTTTTTTTTTTTTTGTCCATTTATTATTTTCTTTGGTTTTTTTCTCTGTTCAATAATATTCACAACACATGCGAATTTTTTCTTCATTTAATAAAAATATTTGAAATTTATTTAAATTTAACTTTTATCTAAAATGCAACTGAATATATTAGGCAATCTATAGAGTTTATCATAATTATAAGTTGTTAGGAAATTTTTTAAAAGGTATACGAAAAGAAAGTTCAGTTTATAGTTAACTGGGTGGCATTATGTTATTTTTAACATTTATTTAACTGCCACTTTTAATATTCAGCAATTTGCAGCTGGCAGTTAATAATACTTTATGACTTTTTATCTTTTGTTTGTGCAAAATTTATGTTAAATACAGTGTTATTTAATTAAGGGGTATTTTGCTGTGGAAAAACATTTAGATCTTCATTATGCCACAGACTATATAATTTTAGGTTTGGCTGCAGTTAAAAAAGAAACACAAATTATAATTTGTAAAGCAAAATTAACATACAAGAGAGCACAGTTACAATGTTTATTGTCATGGAATACAATAAAAACGTCATGAATATTGACAAGTGTATTAAGGTAGAGAGTAAGTTTTATTTAAATTATTTATTCTCTAAATTCGAAAAGATCGTTATTCCGAAAATCAACCTGAAGTTAATTTAATGATTTTGGTTCATATATAGGGCAACCTTTTGTCGTTACGACATGTAATTTGATTACTTGTTTCTCTATAGAATTTGCAATATTTCGAGAAATATTATTCTATGGAAGTCTTCCTCAGCAGATAATAACGTTATTAAAATGAAACTTGTTTAGAGAAAACTTTGTTGAAAACAAGTAAGAATTTTCTGATTTTAAATAGGGATCTGCTCGAGCAAACTTATTGAAGACGCAGATTACGTAGATGTCTACAGTCTACTGATATCAACAAACACACAGACAGACACTTAGTTAGTTAGTTGTTAGATAGTAGGTAAGTTTTAGTCTATAGTTTAGGCGTAGTTTATGGTTTTGTCTATAGTACAGTTTATAGTCCAGTTTATAGTCTAGTCTAGAGTTCAGTCTATAGTCTAGTATATAGTCTAATCTATAGTCTAGTCTGTAGTGTAGCCTAAAGTATGTTCTATGGTCTAATCTATAGTGTAGACTATAGTCTTATCTTGATTAGTATATAGCCTAGTATACGATATAGTCTATATTCAAGTCAATATTATATACCAGAATCTATTCTAAATCTAGTTTAATGTCTAGTATTTAGTCTAGTCTAAAATCTAGTCTATAGCCTAGTCTATAGTCTATTCTATATTCTAGTCTATAGTCTAGTCTATAGTCTAGTCTATAGTCTAGTCTATAGTCTAGTCTATAGTCTAGTCTATAGTCTAGTCTATAGT
>NC_060950.1:61677676-61678982 GCF_022045245.1 Lucilia cuprina | reverse complement strand
GTTAGTTAGTTAGTTAGTTAGTTAGTTAGTTAGTTAGTTAGTTAGTTAGTTAGTTAGTTAGTTAGTTAGTTAGTTAGTTAGTTAGTTAGTTAGTTAGTTAGTTACATAAGGAAGTTAAACAACAGACAACTTTTGAAATGTTTGCTGGGTTTTCTTTTGTTATTTCGCTAATTACCATAAATACTTTACACTTTGAGTGATGAGAAAATCTTTGTTATTAATTTGAACATTTATACACTTAAAATTTGTGTTTAACATTTCAAAATATGACATTCATTAATAACTTATAGTTTAATGTTTTTCTTTGCCATAACTGACACAAAAGTCGCACATACCACATGACAGACAGATTCATAAATTAGTTTCTATTTTTTACTTCTTGTTATTTTTCAAAATTCCTCAAAACAAATGTGGGTTTGAAACGATTATTTCTTTTCAATTTATCATTTTTAAATAATAAGTCATCTTAAGTTACTTTGGCATTCTACGTTTTCTATATAATTTTAAATTTGCTAAAAAAAATATTCAAATTTATCTATACATAATATACTGCATACAACTTTTTAGCTTAGGAACATCGCCTAAAGCTAGTAAATGTTGTTTTCTAAATGAAAAATCAATCCCACTTTAGTCTTGTTTACTATAATTTTTTCTATTTATTCTTCTAAAAACCATTAGTTTTCTTTTGTATTGACTTTGTAAACAAATCATTTCTTCTTAAATAAGGGGTCATCAGCGGTTTAAAAAGTTTTGTTAGCTAAAGAATTGTTATAAAAACAAAATTTGCAAATTGATTGCGACAGTATAATTTAACATTATTTATATCCTTGTTCATACATACCATAAAATGTTGGCAGTTGTTTTTGCTCGCAATATACCTTGAGGTTATATCCGCTTGTGACATTTAATAAAGTTGCCATTTTATAAAGAAAAAAAAAAATAAATACAAATGCCGTTTCACCACCATTACTGTGCCCAGTTATCAATTTGTAAAGAGATCAAAGGAGTTATGCCAAGAAATTAATCATAGCCTGGGGATAAAGGTAAATAAGTTTTATAAAGCCTCACAAACTAAATTGAAATTAAAAGGAATTGTGGTTAGCTTTAAACAAATATTTTTGGAGGAAGTTTTCTTGCTGGAAATTAAAATTTTTAAAAAAATATTACACCGATCAATCCAAGCTCTGTTCCAGTTCTATTCTAGTTCTGTTCTAGTTCTGTTTTAGTTCTGTTCTAGTTGTGTTCTAGTTCTGTTCTAGTTCTGTTCTAGTTCTGTTCTAGTTCTGTTCTAGTTCTGTTCTAGTTC
>NC_060950.1:61670939-61677576 GCF_022045245.1 Lucilia cuprina | reverse complement strand
GTCTATAGTCTAGTCTATAGTCTAGTCTATAGTCTGGTCTATAGTCTAGTCTATAGTCTAGTCTATAGTCTAGTCTATGGTCTAGTCTATAGTCTAGTCTATAGTCTAATCTATAGTCTAGTATATATTCAAGTCTATAGTCTAGTCTATAGTCTAGCTAGTTAGTTAGTTAGTATGTTAGTTAGTTAGTTAGTTAGTTAGTTAGTTAGTTAGTTAGTTAGTTAGTTAGTTAGTTAGTTAGTCAGTTAGTTAGTTAGGTAGTTAGTTTGTTTGTTTGTTTGTTTGTTTGTTTATTTGTTTGTTTATTTGTTTGTTTGTTAGTTAGTTAGTTAGTTAGTTAGTTAGGTAGGTAGTTAGTTAGTTAGTTAGTTAGTTAGTTAGTTAGTTAGTTAGTTAGTTAGTTAGTTAGTTTGTTAGTTAGCTTGTTAGTTTGTTAGTTTGTTAGTTTGTTAGTTTGTTAGTTTGTTTGTTAGTTTGTTAGTTAGTTAGTTAGTTAGTTAGTTAGTTAGTTAGTTAGTTAGTTAGTTTGTTAGTTAGTTAGTTAGTTAGTTAGTTAGTTAGTTAGTTAGTTAGTTAGTTAGTTAGTTAGTTAGTTAGTTAGTTAGTTAGTTAGTTAGTTAGTTAGTTAGTTAGTTAGTTAGTTAGTTAGTTAGTTAGTTAGTTAGTTAGTTAGTTAGTTAGTTAGTTAGTTAGTTAGTTAGTTAGTTAGTTAGTTAGTTAGTTAGTTAGTTAGTTAGTTAGTTAGTTAGTTAGTTAGTTAGTTAGTTAGTTAGAATAACGTTATATAATAACTTTCTTCTATTGTCCAACTTGAAAAATCCTCTAATTATCTAATTCTTACTTTTATCCCCTTTAATTCCCTTCAATTTCATTGCTTCTATCCGAACACATTTATCTAGCTTATCAAATAGCAAAATGACAATTTCCAAATCTTTTCCAATAAACATATAAAATTTATTTACAATTCATATTATTATGACTTTTTTTTGCAATAATAGCAACCAGTCAAACAGATAGACAGACATTTAGTCCCTGCAGTCATGTTATTAAACTACTTTTTTCGCGCGTTAATATGCATGTAGTTCCAGTTAAAATGTGTATAAAATATTGCTTAATATAATATTATTATATAGTAAATAAATTAAATACCTGATACTAGTAATTAATACATTGAAATATAAATTAATGTTTCTTCATAAATTATATGATTAATAATGTTTGCTGGATTGTGTTGTTGTTATTGCTTTAGATTTAAAATAATTATTATTAATAAAAATTATTATTTTAATGATTATTTTACTTTTGCCTGTTAAAAATAGTTGTTGCCTTTCATGCTCTAGGAGAGACAAGATAATAAAAATTAAATGAAAATGGATTATTATAACCCACAATTAAAAATTAAATTAATGACTTTTGCATAATGATTTCTTGATTTTTTAACAAGTAGTGAGTTGGCTTTGAAATGAAATGATTAGAATTAGAATTCAAGCAGCTGATAGGGGGGGGGGGAACATGAATAATAGAAAGAAATTATAGTTTAAGTTGTTGGTTAAGATAATTAGAATATTATTTTGTTTCTATTAATTATAATTATTTTAATCTTTTTACAAAGGACGCCTGTCAACTTTTACTTTGAATACAATTTGTTTGAAAATTTCTAAATTTGAATGGATGTTATGAATGTTTTTATTTAAGAGTAATTAATGTTTTTTTATCGCAATCCAATTATTGCTATTAAAATTATAGAGCAAGCATGACAACTATCAATAATCATGCATGTCAGTCTTCACTTGTTAAGTAAAATATGTTAAAAAAAGTATTAAACATTTTAAATTTCATATAATTTCTAAAATCTATATAAATTGTCTCTATATTTTTTTTTACTAATACCTTAATGTGTTTTATTTAAACAACTGCTGGAAAAAAAATAATAAAAAATCAATTTAACTAGATTTAGTCTCGTGTTTTGTATTTCATTATACCCTACACTACTTTAGTGGGGAGTGTATATTGGGTTTGCGCTGATGTTTGTAACGCAAATCGGCTCTGAGTCGATTTAGCTATGTACGTCCGACTGTCCGACTGTCCGTCTGTCCGTCCATCCTTCCATCCGTCTGTCCATCTGTCCGTCTATGTAAACCTTGCAATCCAACTACAGGTCGCAATTTTGAAGATAATTCAATGAAATTTGGTACATGATATTTTATTGTCCCAGGGACGAAGCCTATTGGAAATGGTTAACATCGGTACAATATTTCACCTAGCCCCATTCAACTGAACCACCGAATTGGGCTTGTAAACCTTCCAATCAAACTTCAGGTCGTAATTTTTGGAGATAATTCAATGAAATTTGGTACATGATATTTTATTGTCCCAGGGACGAAGCCTATTGAAAATGGTTAACATCGGTCTATTATTTCACCTAGCCCTCATACAACTGAACCCCCGATTAGGACTTGTAAACTTTGCAATCAAACTACTGGTCGGAGTTTTGAAGATAATTCAATGAAATTTGGTACATGATATTCTACTGTCCCAGGAACGAAGCCTATTGAAAATGGTTAGGATCGGTATATTATTTCACCTAGCCCCCATATAACTGAACCCCCGAATAGGGCTTGTAAATCTTTCAATCAAACTTCAGGTCGTAATTTTGGAGACAATTCAATGAAATTTGGCACATGATCTTCTATGGTACCGTAGACGAAGCCTATGGAAAATGGTAAACATTAGTCCATTATTTCACCTAGCAACTGAATCCCCGAATAGGGCTTGTAAACCTTGTAATCAAAGTTCTGGTCGTAATTTTGGAGATAATGAAATTGAAATGAAGATGAAATTTGGCACATGATCTTCTATGGTACCGTAGACGAGGTCTGATGAAAATGGTAAACATCGGTCCATTATTTCACCTAGGCCCCATACAACTGAACCCCCGAATAGGGCTTTTAAGTTCAGAATTATGTTTAATATACTCATATCTGCAAATAATAATTTCTATATTAGACTTGATGATCCTCACGAATTCTACAATAAGAGGTCCTTTTATGACCCTAGCCCCCCGCAAAATTTCCCTTAAATGTCCACAATTTTATCCAACAATAAACGGCTTAAGTATGTATATCTGAGGCAAGGTACAATTTAACTTAAATGCTTTATTATGGCAATTAAATCACATTATCTTTTTGTAAAAGGTGTAGGGTATTATATGATCGCACTCGCCCGACTATAATTTCTTACTTGTCTTTATTTCACTTTAACAAAACCAACAACATTTTCTTATCGCACAAGACTCGACCGTCAGTTTGTGTTAAACCCACTTAAGTGAAAAATGTAAATTATAAATAAAATAGATGAAGACAAATGACTTTCATATGAACACATTTCAGTATATGAGAACAGTTTATGTGTTTCGTTTTTTTTTTTCTGTTTTTCACTAAATGACTTATAAATTTTGATGTATGATTTGTATTTCATTATTTTGTGTAATTTCAGCCGATATTTTGCATTTACATTAACTATAATACAGTTGGTTGATTACTGGTGTTTTTTTTTTTTTTGTTTGTTTCCCCCCCAAAGTACTTACTGCTTTTTCATTTAGGAATGTGCATAAATGATTGATGTCCGTCTACATTTGTTATATTATTAGTAATATATAAGCGCCGCTATCGAAAAAAAAGAAACTAAAATGAAATAAAATTGTAGACATATATTTTTACAAAAAATAAACAAAAAACAATCAAACAAACTAACTAACTAGCAGTTAGGTCAGTCAGTCTGTCATTCATTCATTCGTTCACTTATTCAGTTAGTCAGTCATTTAATCATTTATTTCAATGAGTATAAGTATATAAAACACTAGGGAACCTAAAATGTTCAGTTAAAGAAAAAAACGTCAAAGTTATGAAAAGTCTAGGCAACTTAGGGAGTACCCTACACTTTAGCCACGATCTTTTACAAAGCTAAGATCTTTCAAATACTTGAAACAAACGCTAAAGGTTGCAAAAAGTTGAGTAAGATCTCTCTCATGGATGATCGAATTAAGATCAACAACGTTTTTAATACTCACAACTGATCAAGCTGATCGGGAGATTACTTTAAAGTAATTGAGGATCACATGTTCTATAAAGCTAAGATCTTTAAAATACTTGAAACAAACGCTAAAGGTTGCAATTAGTTGAGTAAGATCTCTCTCATAGATGATCGAATTAAGATCAATAACGTTTTTAATATTCACAACTGATCAAGCTGATCGGGAGATTACTTTAAAGTAATTGAGGATCACATGTTTTATAAAGCTAAGATCTTTAAAATACTTGAAACAAACGCTAAAGGTTGCAAAAAGTTAAGTAAGTTCTCTCTCTCATAGATGATCGAATTAAGATCAACAACGTTTTTTATATACTCAACTGAT
Source organism: Lucilia cuprina (assembly GCF_022045245.1). Taxonomy (NCBI): domain Eukaryota; kingdom Metazoa; phylum Arthropoda; class Insecta; order Diptera; family Calliphoridae; genus Lucilia; species Lucilia cuprina. The sequence continues at coordinate 61,673,162 of NC_060950.1, read as the reverse complement.
TAAGCTGATCGGGAGATTACTTTAAAGTAATTAAGGATCACATGATCTGAATAATACAAAATTTCAGTATTCAATTTGCAGAACTTTTTATAAATCGCTTGACGTTTACTAAAATATCATAGATAGAGAATAATATGATCGAAGATCATTTTTTTTAAATGAGATAGATCTTATACAGAAAATGCTTAAAGATCAAGATAGAGAATCGTTTGATCCTTAAATATCTATCCGATCTTCATAAAGACCAACATTTCTATAAAAATGCAATTTGTATGTGATCTGATGAAAAAAAAATATATGATTTTGCATCCATAAACTTTCAATCTAATCTATACAATGATCAAAATAGAGGATTATGCTGTCCGAACATATTAATTTTCAATGATCTGATCTGCACAACTTTAATGCTCAACTCTCAATATCACAAAGATCAAATTCGATGATCATATAAGATCAAAATCAAAGATTATATGATCCGATCATGACAATCTGCCAAACATAAATCTGCACAAAGATCAACCAAAATCGAATATCATAAGCTTTTGATCTTCAATCAATTTAGTGATCTTTTTTGCAAAACTTTACTGATCGTGAAGATTTTATGATCACTAAAATAAATTTACCAAACTTTCTTCTCATTTACAATTCGATCAGCATGAAAACCAACATCGAGTATGTTAGAAAGATTATGTGATCCGATCATGACAATCTGCACAAAGATCAACCAAAATAGAAGACCATAAACTTTTGATCATCAATCAATTTAGTGATCTTTTTTGCAAAACTTATACTGATCATAAACATTTAATTTTTATTTGCGAAAATATTAAGGCAGAGGATCTGATTACTATAATAAATTTGCCAAATTTTCATCTTATTTACAATTCGATCAGCATGAAAACCAACATTAAGGATCATTTGGTCTAATCATCACAACTTTCAGTTGTTTCACCTTGAAAACTTATAACGATGATAGGATGATTTTAAATGGTTCGATCTGCTAATCTTATACTGATCATGAAAGACCAATAAAATTTACAAAACGATTACACAAATTAATCGATCTGTACAATCAATAAGTGTTTCATCTATTCAGTATTCAAACTGATCTGCAGAAAGGTCAAAATTGAGAATCATATGGTCTAATCTCAAATTTTAATGATATTTTCTATAGAACTTATAATAAAACTTTACTTTCAATACAAATTGCTCAAAAATCAACAACGATCGTATTCTTTGATCATTAAAATGTTCATATTGTCTATATTGCAGAATTTGTAAAGATCATGAAACTTAAAATACACAAAAATTAAATCCCCTCAACTTTAAAAGAATTTTTTTCGAAGATCAACAATAAGATCATATATTCAATATTAACTTTGATCTTCAACATTGTATCAACGGTTTTTTTTTTCATTCTAAACATGTTCGATGATCTTGTACACCGATCTGCACCGTATTCAACAACGTAATATACGGTCTAATGTTCTTAACGAATGCAAAATTTCTCCCATAATGGTGTAGGGCATACAAATAACATTGTAAATTATTATACAGCCTGTGGCTTTTTATGCAACACGCGCTTAATAAATGCTTTTGTTATTGCTATTATTATTCGTTGTTGTTATTGTTGTGGACTTAAACTACTGTTGAAGAATTGATTTTAAATGAGTTTTGTCAGTTAGTTCTCCATTTGTTAAGAAGATGGATTGTTTTTTGAAGTCTGTTGTTGTTGTTCTGTTAAATAATTCTTTTGGGTTTCGCTTGTTGTTTTGGGGCGAAGGTTTCATATTTCAAGTACAAATCGTAACTGATGTTGTTTTTTTTACAGAAAAAAAAACTTAATTAATTAATGAAATATTAGATTTATGGCTTTTTGGAATTTTTTCTCAAAGTTTGATGCGTTTTTAAACACTTGTTCATAATTTGGCAACTAATTGATTTTTTTTTTTTTTTTTGTTTGAGTCGAAAAGATTTAAAATTTTTTAATGACACACATAAAACTTTGGGTTTCAATCATTTTAAATTAAAAATCTTGCTTCCTCTTATAACTGATTATATTACTAAACATTCATTAGATTTTAATAAAACAGAACTAGAACAGAACTAGAACAGAATTAGAACAGAACTAGAACATAATTAGAACAGAACTAGAACAGAACTAGAACAGAACTAGAACAGAACTAGAACAGAACTAGAACAGAACTAGAACAGAACTAGAAC
>NC_060950.1:61658492-61670839 GCF_022045245.1 Lucilia cuprina | reverse complement strand
TCTATCTATCTATCTATCTATCTATCTATCTATCTATCTATCTATCTATCTATCTATCTATCTATCTATCTATCTATCTATCTATCTATCTATCTACAATGGTTTTTAATTTATTTTTAAATTAAATTTGTTGTACTAAAACTAATAAAAATTAAAAAAGTATTAATTTAAAAAAAAAAACATTTTTGTTAAATTTTTTATCCGTGGGCGTATGAGTAATTTTCTGAAGAGGACCTTCTATGCATTAATTATGAACCAATACTTATGAAATTTTGTACATTGATTTTTTTTGTATACAACTTATTTATACTTATCTTCTATCTCACATGAAACTTATGTAGAATTTTATATATGCTAAGTTCGTATTTTTAAAACTCTTATGACTGTAAAAGCTTTTTTTGGGGGAAATGCTTGTATGGGAGCTATGCAAAATCGTAGATCGATATTGCTCGTTTTCTACACTAAATAAACCTTATCAATGGAGATTATGTGTGCAAAGTTTTAACTGCGTAGCTTTTTCTGTGTGGTGTCGATCGTGATTTCAGTAGACAGAAGGACGGACATGGTTAGATCATCTTAGAATTTAATATGGACCCAGAATATACTTATACTTTTGTAGGTCTATGACTAATATTTCGATGTGTTACAAGAAGAATGATAAAATTGTTATACCCCTTATCTTTTTTGATGGTGGGTATAAAAAATATTACGACATACTACGATACAATCGTACAACAGCGACTGTGAATTGGATTGATTCATGATTCATAACAAATAACTTTAATATTTCTACAGAAATTATAATATTGTATAGTATTTAAGGATTAGAGCATAAGTAGGTTAGCACATATTCGCGTTTGATCGACTTAACTTTCAAACTTATTTTTTATTGTATTTATTTCCTTTCTTCGCTACTTCCTAAACTTCTTTTAAATAGTACCATGAAATCTTAGTTTGTCTTCAAAACAAAAGACATTTTTCAACAAATAGTGGTTATAAATCTATTGTTATTTATTAGCAAACATTCATTTAATAGCTGACAATATATCATACTTCTACAAATATAAAAATATTAAAAAAAACTTTCAAAATAAAATCTTAACTTTCGCAAAACCAAAAAAAAATATCGTAAAAATTTAAAAAAATATCTACTGATTAACCTTTTTAGTATTATAATATGAAAAGACAACTAATTAATTAATATTTGTAAACTTCACTAGCCACGTGTGGGGATTATCATTAAAAACAATCTACTACACAAAAACTAAATTTCAAAAAAAAAAAAAAAAAAACGTAAAAGAGAAACCATTTTTAACATCTTTAATTAAAACATGATTTAGCCAAATTTAACAAATCATAAATCTTTTACGATTTATTTACTACATTTTATTTATCAAGCATTGATTTAAATCATTTGTTACAAAAAAAAGAAAACATACAAACACACACACACAACAACAACACCATAAAACAACAACAACTATATAAGCGTAACTTTACAAGCAAAAATTTACATTACAGAGCGTAGAGTCATTTAAAATGTAAAAAAATAACCAAAAGACCTTTTATGGCTAAAACACTTAATCTACTCAAGACTATTTATCAATATTAGACAATCAACGAGACAGACAGACACAGTTAAAGTCGGGACTTATGGTTGAAAATAAATTATATGACACAAATAGCCAAACATAGAAAAGAACTTAAAAGAGTTAATGAAATAACAAAAAAAACCGAAACTATTATAAACGAACTATAAATGACAAATGAGACGCCACATTATGCGACAAAAACAAAAAAACGCACACATTAGTGATCAAAGTAAAAATTTAACCAACAAAAGAACTACAAATTGTATTTAGTCGTTTATTTCTTTAAACAAAATCACCACAAAATGCTCGTAAAGTTTAAAGTTTTATTAGCTTTAGTGGTATAATTTGACACATTGTATTTATAATATTTTTTTTAATGTACATAAAACTTTTAAAATTTTAGATACTTGTTAATACTTGATCGAACTATACCACGTACATACTTACCTGTTTTTTTTTTTTTGTACAATTTAAATGAAACAAATCTATAAAAAGTAATTAATGAAGCAAAACGTCAGCTTTGTCGTTATTTAAAGATACGAAATATTAATGGATTTATTTGAATTTTATTCAATTTATATGTTAAATATTTATTTTGTATGAATATGAAATGATGCCATTAACTAGAGTACAAGGGTTGCCCAGTATAAAGCAGTGCAATAAATCGATGTCATTATGAAAAGTGACGCTTCTCGTCAAGATTATATAATATTTGATGACTAAAATTAGATTATATGTTGTATACTAAGTTATAGACAAGAATACTATTCAACTTATTTCCATCATATAACCATGTTTTGAGTGAAAATGTAAAAGTTTGTTTTTTTGTCTATAGTCTAGTCAAAAGTCAAGTCTATAGTCAAGACTAAAGTCAAGTCTATAGTCTAGTCTATAGTCTAGTCTATAGTCCTGTCTATAGTCTAGTCTATAGTCTAGTCTATAGTCTGGTCTATAGTCTGGTCTATAGTCTGGTCTATAGTCTGGTCTATAGTCTGGTCTATAGTCTGGTCTATAGTCTAGTCTATAGTCTAGTCTATAGTCTAGTCTATAGTCTAGTCTATAGTGTAGTCTATAGTCTAGTCTATAGTCTAGTCTATAGTCTAGTCTATAGTCTAGTCTATAGTCTAGTCTATAGTCTAGTCTATAGTCTAGTCTATAGTCTAGTCTATAGTCTAGTCTATAGTCTAGTCTATAGTCTAGTCTATAGTCTAGTCTATAGTCTAGTCTATAGTCTAGTCTATAGTCTAGTCTATAGTCTAGTCTATAGTCTAGTCTATAGTCTAGTCTATAGTCTAGTCTATAGTCTAGTCTATAGTCTAGTCTATAGTCTAGTCTATAGTCTAGTCTATAGTCTAGTCTATAGTCTAGTCTATAGTCTAGTCTATAGTCTAGTCTATAGTCTAGTCTATAGTCTAGTCTATAGTCTAGTCTATAGTCTAGTCTATAGTCTAGTCTATAGTCTAGTCTATATTCTAGTCTATAGTCTAGTCTATAGTCTAGTCTATAGTCTAGTCTGTAGTCTAGTCTGTAGTCCAGTCTATAGTCTAGTCTATAGTCTAGTCTATAGTCTAGTCTATAGTCCAGTCTATAGTCTAGTCTATAGTCTAGTCTATAGTCTAGTCTATAGTCTAGTCTATAGTCTAGTCTATAGTCTAGTCTATAGTCTAGTCTATAGTCTAGTCTAGTCTATAGTCAAAACTATAGTCTACAGTCAGTCTATAGTCTAGTCTATAGTCTAGTCTATAGTCTAGTCTGTAGTCTAGTCTATAGTCTAGTCTATAGTCTAGTCTATAGTCTAGTCTATAGTCTAGTCTATAGTCTAGTCTATAGTCTAGTCTATAGTCTAGTCTATAGTCTAGTCTATAGTCTAGTCTGTAGTCTAGTCTATAGTCTAGTCAATAGTCTAGTCTGTAGTCTAGTCTATAGTCTAGTCTATAGTCTAGTCTGTAGTCTAGTCTATAGTCTAGTCTATAGTCTAGTCTATAGTCTAGTCAATAGTCTAGACTATAGTCTAGTCTATAGTCTAGTCTATAGTCTAGTCTATAGTCTAGTCTATAGTCTAGTCTATGGTCTAGTCTATAGTCTAGTCTATAGTCTAGTCTATGGTCTAGTCTATAGTCTAGTCTATAGTCTAGTCTATGGTCTAGTCTATAGTCTAGTCTATAGTCTAGTCTATAGTCTAGTCTACAGTCTAGTCTATAGTCTAGTCTATAGTCTAGTCTATTCTATAGTCTATAGTCTAGTCTATAGTCTAGTCTATAGTCTAGTCTATAGTCTAGTCTATAGTCTAGTCTATAGTCTAGTCTATGGTCTAGTCTATAGTCTAGTCTATCGTCTAGTCTATAGTCTAGTCTATAGTCTAGTTTATAGTCTAGTCTATAGTCTAGTCTATAGTCTAGTCTATAGTCTAGTCTATAGTCTAGTCTATAGTCTAGTCTATGGTCTAGTCTATAGTCTATTCTATAGTCTAGTCTATAGTCTAGTCTATAGTCTAGTCTATAGTCTAGTCTATAGTCTTGTCTATAGTCTAATCTATAGTCTAGTCTATAGTCTAGTCTATAGTCTAGTCTATAGTCTAGTCTATAGTCTAGTCTATAGTCTAGTCTATAGTCTAGTCCATAGTCTAGTCTATAGTCTAGTCTATAGTCTAGTCTATAGTCTAGTCTATAGTCTAGTCTATAGTCTAGTCTATAGTCTAGTCTATAGTCTAGTCTATAGTCTAGTCTATAGTCTAGTCTATAGTCTAGTCTATAGTATAGTCTATAGTCTAGTCTATAGTCGTGTCTATGGTCTAGTCTATAGTCTAGTCTATAGTCTAGTCTATAGTCTAGTCTATAGTCTAGTCTATAGTCTAGTCTATAGTCTAGTCTATAGTCTAGTCTATAGTTTAGTCTATAGTCTAGTCTATAGTCTAGTCTATAGTCTAGTCTATAGTCTTGTCTATAGTCTAGTCTATGGTCTAGTCTATAGTCTAGTCTATAGTCTAGTCTATAGTCTATAGTCTAATCTATAGTCTATAGTCTTGTCTATAGTCTAGTCTATAGTCTAGTCTATAGTCTAGTCTATAGTCTAGTCTATAGTCTAGTCTATAGTCTAGTCTATAGTCTAGTCTATATAGACTAGACTATAGACTAGACTATACACTAGAATATAGACTAGACTATAGACTAGACTATACACTAGACTATAGACTAGACTATAGACTAGACTATAGACTAGACTATAGACTAGACTATAGACTAGACTATAGACTAGACTATAGACTAGACTATAGACTAGACTATAGACTAGACTATAGACTAGACTATAGACTAGACTATAGACTAGACTTAGACTAGACTATAGACTAGACTATAGACTAGACTATAGACTAGACTATAGACTAGACTATAGACTAGACTATAGACTAGACTATAGACTAGACTATAGACTAGACTATAGACTAGACTATAGACTAGACTATAGACTAGACTATAGACTAGACTATAGACTAGACTATAGACTAGACTATAGACTAGACTATAGACTAGACTATAGACTAGACTATAGACTAGACTATAGACTAGACTATAGACTAGACTATAGACTAGACTATAGACTAGACTATAGACTAGACTATAGACTAGGACTATAGACTAGACTATAGACTAGACTATAGACTAGACTATAGACTAGACTATAGACTAGACTATAGACTAGACTATAGACTAGACTATAGACTAGATTATAGACTAGACTATAGACTAGACTATAGACTAGACTATAGACTAGACTATAGACTAGACTATAGACTAGACTATAGACTAGACTATAGACTAGACTATAGACTAGACTATAGACTAGACTATAGACTAGACTATAGACTAGACTATAGACTAGACTATAGACTAGACTATAGACTAGACTATAGACTAGACTATAGACTAGACTATAGACTAGACTATAGACTAGACTATAGACTAGACTATAGACTAGACTATAGACTAGACTATAGACTAGACTATAGACTAGACTATAGACTAGACTATAGACTAGACTATAGACTAGACTATAGACTAGACTATAGACTAGACTATAGACTAGACTATAGACTAGACTATAGACTAGACTATAGACTAGACTATAGACTGGACTATAGCCTAGACAATAGACTAGACTATAGACTAGACTATAGACTAGACTATAGACTAGACTATAGACTAGACTATAGACTAGACTATAGACTATAGAATAGACTAGACTATAGACTAGACTATAGACTAGACTGTAGACTAGACTATAGACTAGACTATAGACTAGACTAGACTATAGACTAGACTATAGACTAGACTATAGACTAGACTAGACTAGACTATAGACTAGACTATAGACTAGACTATAGACTAGACTATAGACTAGACTATAGACTAGACTATAGACTAGACTATAGACTAGACTATAGACTAGACTATAGACTAGACTATAGACTAGACTATAGACTAGACTATAGACTAGACTATAGACTAGACTATAGACTAGACTATAGACTAGACTATAGACTAGACTATAGACTAGACTATAGACTAGACTATAGACTAGACTATAGACTAGACTATAGACTAGACTATAGACTAGACTATAGACTAGACTATAGACTAGACTATAGTCTATAGTCTAGTCTATAGACTAGTCTATAGTCTAGTCTATAGTCTAGTCTATACTTTTGATGAATAGATACAAGAGTCCATTTTGGCTTGAAGTTGAGCAGTTGGATAAGAAATATCTCTCTGTCAATTTGGCAACCCTTTTCAATAAAAACCATCTTAATATAAATCTGTATATTTGTTTAATAAGATACATTGTTATTTTATGACCAAAAAGACGACAAGTGTATTTAAAATATATATTTAAATTCCTAATAATGTGCCATCACATAAAATCATAAACCAACGAAAAACAAGTAAGAAATTATGGTTGGGCGAGGCCGACCATATCATACTCTACACCTTTTGAATTTGTTGAATTGTTCCTTGCCTCAGATATACACTTTAGCCGTATATTGTTGAATAAAATTTTTGACATTTAAGTGAAATTTCATAGGAGCTAGGATCATATGAGGAAATATTATTATGGAATTCGTGAGGGTCATTAAGTCTAGTATAGAACTTGGTTTTGCAGCTTTTTGTCGAAATATGAGTATATTAAACATAATAAATAATAAATAATAAAGCCCTTTTCGGCTGGTTCAGTTTTATGGGGACTAGGTGAAATAATGGACCGATCTTAACCATTTTCAAACGGCTTCATCTCTGGGAAAAAAGTATTTAGTTTGATTACAAGATTTACATGGACGGACAGACAGACAAACAGACAAACAGACAGACAGACAGACAAACAGACATAAAGACATACAGACAGACAGAGTAGTAGCATTAGTTTGATTACAAAATTTACATGGACGGACAGACAGACAGACAGACAAACATAAAGACATACGGACATACAGACATACAGACTTACATACAGAAAGACAGACAGACAGACATACATACATACATACATACATACATACATACATACATACATACATACATACATACATACATACATACATACATACATACATACATACATACATACATACATACATACATACATACATACATACATACATACATACATACATACATACATACATACATACATACATACATACATACATACATACATACATACATACATACATACATACATACATTCATACATTCATACATTCATTCATACATACATACATACATACATACATACATACATACATACATACATACAGACATACAGACATACATACAGACAGACGGACAGACGGACAGACAGACAGACAGACAGACAGACAGACAGACAGACAGGCAGACAGACATACAGACAGACGGACAGACATAGCTAAATCGACTCAGAAAATGATTCTGAGCCGATTGGTATACTTTAAGATGGGTATATTATTGTGCGTTACAAACATCAGCACAAACCCGATATACCATCCCCACTAAAGTGGTGTAGGGTATAATAACTCGTATCTCTAAATTAACATTTTATTTCTTTATGTGTATAAAGCAAAATACACTTATAAATAAAAATGATTTTTATATATGGCCGCCGTTGGTTGCTGCTGTTATAACTGCTGCTGTAGAGTTTTTGACAGTCGCCGTTGTTTTGTTGTTCAGTCTCAGCGTCTGACGACGTTGCTTGATTTTAAGCTTTCAGTTGGCATTAATAAACATTCATTTAAGTGGGAGAATAATGTTTTTTGTGTTGATATTTGACTTAAATTTAAATTTATAACGTATATATTTGAAATTGTCAGGCAATTAAAATTGCAAAAAAAGGCACAAATTATGCTGTCAATTGAGTTAAGCCATAAATTGTTATTAACTTGTTTTGTAGATATTTTTTGTTATTTGTACGTTAATAATAACCATTTGTTTTTTTGTATAAATATTTTTTTTCACATTTTCATTCAAATTAAATACGTAAAATACAAAATGAAAGCGAAATAAAAGTGACAGTTGTTTAACGTCATTTAAACTATATTTAAAGTTGTTTTAAGCTACTATTCCCTATCTGTTTATAGATTATAATTGATACATATCTATTGTTATACAAATATGTTTATACGTTCGCAAATACATCTGAGTCAATCATATGACAATGACATACACTCACTTAATTATCTCAACAAAAGACCAGTTGTCATTAGATTGTCAATCATTTAAGTCAAGCCGTTTTTTTTGTTGTTTTTTGTGGCCATTTTACTAATTAATGGGCTTGGTAGGCTGATTGATTGTCAGCAAATTAAAATGAAATACAATTTTAACATATTTGCAAAATATTTCATTATTTTTTTTTAATTATATAATTATAAAATTTTTTTATTATTTAATATGGTCATAGGAACCATCACCAGCTATAGTATTAAAAATCAACATTTTTTTAGAAAATATTAAAAAAAAAACTATTTTCTTTCTCTGTTTGCTAGCGTGCGATCACATCAAATGTAATGAAGTACTTACCTATCTGATTATAGGTAAGTTACAATAAGTGTACATACAAGTAATGCAGTAGATGTATGTAGTAGTTTAAGTGTCTTTTGCCTCTTCTACATATACACATCATGAGAACAGTGTTCAAATATATGGAATAAAATCACTGCCAAGATATTTCGATCTGAATAATGTGTGTCACAATAAATGTGAATACAAGTAAGGCAGACGATATATAGTAGTCATTGAAATGTAAGTAGTCTTCGCCTCTTCTATAGATACAGCAGGTCATTATCTGGATGACATTTGATAACATCTTCTACAGATACAGCAGTTTGTTATCTGAATAACATCTGGAATTACATCGCTTCCAAGATATTTCGATCTAATTAAAGTCTGAGAGCTTTTTCTCTAGTCATACTTTACATTCATCCTTCGTCTATTTACACCATACAGCAACTCTGTATGTGCAGCAACTCTTGTTTTCCGCGGCAGGGAATTCTATATTTCTGCTATAGGCGATGGGCGGCCTCCAAGAACGACACTCATGCGGTGAATTGAAACCATGGTATTGATGGTATACACGAAGGTCCTTCCTGACATGCCTCTGAGAAGCACCCGACTGTTTGATGTTAAAATTGGGATGACTCCTTCGGTGACATACCATAGCGGTTTAGTCAACATAACTTTATGTTACTTAACTAGAAGGAGCTTCGTTTCCTCGTGTAGGTGGTGCTCCGAGGTTACTTGCATGCACCTCGTTCTCCACTGGGTATCACTCAGCATAATTGACCACTGACCGGTCAATTGCTTTATAGGTAGCTAACAAGGTTTATTTGTCCATTCTCCAAGTGCTTCCGGCTAGCGCTTTGTGGTCCGTTAGTATGATCGGGCACAGCCAAACAAGGTGTTATGGACGGATTCATATTGTAGTAGAGGATGGGGAGAGTACTAGTGAACTAGTTAGTTAGTTAGTTATTTAGTTAGTTACCTAGTTAGTTAGTTAGTTAGTAGTTAGTTAGTTAGTTAGTTAGCTAGTTAGTTAGTTAGTTAGTTAGTTAGTTAGTTAGTTAGTTAGTTAGTTAGTTAGTACTTACTTACTTACTTACTTACTTACTTACTTACTTACTTACTTACTTACTTACTTACTTACTTACTTACTTACTTACTTACTTACTTACTTACTTACTTACTTACTTACTTACTTACTTACTTACTTACTTACTTACTTACTTACTTACTTACTTACTTACTTACTTACTTACTTACTTACTTACTTACTTACTTACTTACTTACTTACTTACTTACTTACTTACTTACTTACTTACTTACTTACTTACTTACTTACTTACTTACTTACTTACTTACTTACTTACTTACTTACTTACTTACTTACTTACTTACTTACTTACTTACTTACTTACTTACTTACTTACTTACTTACTTACTTACTTACTTACTTACTTACTTACTTACTTACTTACTTACTTACTTACTTACTTACTTACTTACCTTCTTACTTACTTACTTACTTACTTACTTATTTACTTACTTACTTACTTACTTACTTACTTACTTACTTACTTACTTACTTACTTACTTACTTACTTACTTACTTACTTACTTACTTACTTACTTACTTACTTACTTAGTTAGTTAGTTAGTTAGTTAGTTAGTTAGTTAGTTAGTTAGTTAGTTAGTTAGTTAGTTAGTTAGTTAGTTAGTTAGTTTAGTTAGTTAGTTAGTTAGTTAGTTAGTTAGTTAGTTAGTTAGTTAGTTAGTTAGTTAGTTAGTTAGTTAGTTAGTTAGTTAGTTAGTTAGTTAGTTAGTTAGTTAGTTAGTTAGTTAGTTAGTTAGTTAGTTAGTTAGTTAGTCAGTTAGTTAGTCAGTTAGTTACTTAGTTAGTTACTTAGTTACTTAGTTAGTTAGTTAATTAGTTAGTTAGTTAGTTAGTTAGTTAATTAGTTAGTTAGTTAGTTAGTTAGTTAGTTAGTTAGTTAGTTAGTTAGTTAGTTAGTAAGTTAGTTAGTTAGTTAGTTTATTAGTTAGTTAGTTAGTTAGTTAGTTAGTTAGTTAGTTAGTTAGTTAGTTAGTTAAAAGGGGAATGTTTATACAACAAATCCTAAGAAATGGTGGAAAGTATCTCGTCATAACCTTGGATATAACACCTACCGAAATATCCTGATAATATCCTAAGGTCTTCTTAAAATTCTAGTCTTTTATCTTTTGAAATAATGAAAAAAATGTTAACTCATAAATTTTATTCAATCATAAATTTCCCATTACATTCTCATAATTTGTTTTAAAACCTATTACTTCCATATAACAAAAATTCTGGACATTTTTATGTTTTCTTTAAATTAACCATGATTTATGTATCCTAAAAAATATTCTTTGTTTAAAGTTCTACATCCATGAATTTTATAATACAAAACAAATCCTTCAATTTCTAAGAAATAATTTAAGACATATTTAACAATATTAAGGCGCTTTATTTGATCTTGTATGAAATTTATATTGACATTAGTTAAAGCAACCGACAAAGTTTTTTGTTCTTAAAAAAAGTACTCATACGCTTAGTTTTATATGTAGAGTAAGTGAAAGAGGTGAAACCTTACGGACAAGAAGCTAAGTGTATTGGTAAAATTGTCTAAGTATGTAAGTGTGTGCAGCAATATTATATTGTCATCATTTTTATGTGTTTCTTTAAAAAGGTAAAAATAATATAATAGCGAATTTAGCAAGGAAAATAAACAGATTTTGTATTGGCTTTTTAACTGTTATTTAAGTTAAAAAAAATAATAAATAAATCTTAAAATAAATCTTGCTAACAATAGAATTTTGAAAATGGTTTCTTTATGGTATCTGCATTTTATTTCATAAGCTATTGTTGTTAATTTTTTGGGCTACTGTGTAGGATTTTTTTAAGGATTTCTATTAGAAAAAATATTCCGTGGGTAGAAAAAACCTAAACAAAGATTTATTGAGAACATTCTTAATATGTTTAAGAAAGTTTTATATTTTTATTATTTTTAAGTCAAAAAAAATTGCTCTTTTAAATACTATAACATTCCCTGTAGACCGTTATCAATATCTTATGTATAGACATTGATATAAAAGAAATTTATTTTGAAAAACATAAATTTAACTGATTGATGACTTTTAGGCAGACAAAAAACTCACGTACTACTAAAACACAAAAAAATTGGTGAATGTCCAGTCAATTTTAATACCCAAAACCTTACATCAATCACAAAGTTTCACAAAACAGAATGAAATAAAAACCAAAATATTTGTTGGATAAAAAAATAAAAAAATAAAAAACGATTGATTAACCACAATGGACACATAGCAAACAAAATCATATTTTTTAGATTGTTTTTTTTTCAATATTAAGTCTATTATGTTGAAAATATTAAATTTTGAATTGTTTGTATACACATCAAAAACAAATTAAGTGGCTTACCTACTATTCAGCTAATAAAATAGGGAACCAGAACTAGTTCAACTACTTACAAAAGCATAAACACGGCAATTTTCTAAACATCACTTATTCGCCGTTTTCTTTGTAAATAATACAAAGAAAACTAGATAATAGATTAGACTAGACTTGACTAGATTAGACTAGATTAGACTAGACTAGACTATAGACTAGACTATAGACTAGAATATAGACTAGACTATAGACTAGACTATAGACTAGACTATAGACTAGACTATAGACTAGACTATAGACTA
>NC_060950.1:61651282-61658392 GCF_022045245.1 Lucilia cuprina | reverse complement strand
CTATCTATCTATCTATCTATCTATCTATCTATCTATCTATCTATCTATCTATCTATCTATCTATCTATCTATCTATCTATCTATCTATCTCTCTATCTATCTATCTAGTCTTACTAGTAAATGTCTCTGCGCAAATCTGAAGGGACCTGTATTCCGTATTTCGGGAAAAAATTTGGTCCGAGTTAATCTGGCAACTGTTTGCAGTTCCTATATACAAAGTATAAAGCTTCTGTGAATTGGTCCTCTCCAAACAGCTTTAGTTGTATGGAAACATATCAAGTTTTACCTTCATAGTACATTTTAATGTACTCTGCATCCTTTTAAAATTTTATACCTTTAGAAGTCTGATTCGGCTGCTGCTATTGCTGTTACGTTGTGGCATGTTTACTTAAACAGTAAACAAAACATTCAAAACGTCAAAAGATCAAGTGTCCAACTACTTATTCGCATTATGCGTAGATCCAGTAGCTACTAAAACTACATATAAACTGAAAAAAAGTTTTGGTTTTTAAGCCTGATGTAGATATGGTGAATGTGACCGATGATGATGATGAGGAACGAATATAAGATTTATTTATACAAGTAGTGGGGTACTCGCATACTACTAGTAGTTCCCTTTTAGTCATCAGAAAAGACACATGACATTCATGTTGATGTTGATGATGATGGTCATTGTATGTAAATTGAGCGGTCGTTTATTATGTTTGTAGGGGTTTTTAAAACTTATAAACCCAAACATGAAGGGATAGATAGTTGGATGGTAGAATGGATGGATGGATGGATGGATGGATGTTTGACTGAACGTTTGGATAAATGAATGGATGCATAAATACTGGAAAAAAGAAAGAATGTCTAAATAGATTGGCTGGATAATCAAGAGAAAGAAGTTGTTTTTTTTCAGTTTTTGCTGTGATGACTGCTGTGCTGTCTTTTTAACAAAACCAAAATCATCTCATCTCATTATGCTGTTTGTAAAAGCGGCATATAATTCTTTTTTAACCTTGGTAAGTTGTAGTTGATTTCTGTAAAACTTCAATAATTTGCAACAAAAATGGTTGCCGAAGATAAATGTGCAACATGATGGCATATAAATCGCCCGAGAAAAGGGAATCGACAAAAAAAAAAATGTTAAAGAAAATTATAATACCATACTGACAGCTTTCCAAAAATATTCAATAATGACAAGACTTGTTGTACTCATGCTGATGATGATGATAATGCTGTGAATGCTGCTGATGCTGCAGAGAATGACAATGATGCTTGCCGTTGCTGCTGACATTCAATGGTTTGACATGCAACTGTCATTCATTTTAGTTTTACATTCAGGCAACTTGTTTAAATTGTTTCATTGCACTCTTAACAATGTTGATGATATTTTTTGTTGTTTTTTTTTTTCGTTTGTTCCTTTTTTCAATCGGTTTGTCATTCTTTGGGGTTTATATTCATTCGGTTTTTGTCATTGTGTTATAAAACAATCCGTAAAAAAATGCATAACAACAATTTTTGAACTGCTTTAATTTTGTATTATTTTTTTTTTTTTTTGGTAGTTCGATAATGGTTCCACACACATTTCTTTTGTTTGTCGTTGAACATCAAAAGGTAACAAGTTGTATGTCAAATCATACATTTGACATAACTTTGTGTTGACAGTTCTGTTTTGGATTTTCATCATATATTTTTGGTTTCTTTAAGAATCACCATCACACATATTTCAATGTCTTTTTGAAAATTTCAAATTGCATTGTTTTTGACTTCTTGTCTTTAGTCTGTTTCATTGTTTTAGCATCAAGCAAACATATTTTATGACAATTTTTTAAAATTGTTCTACAAAAGGGTCTGTGTTTGTATAAAAAGATGTCTTGAATGACAACAATTTCCGGTAGTTAATTGATAATGGCGACGTCCTGTGGTGAAATTGATATGTGGGGAGATTTGTTATAAATATGAAATATTTTCTTATGAAAAATTTTGTTGATTTTTTATGATTTTCGTGAAAACGCGCATTAAGTTCCCATCAGATTTTCGCCATCCCTGCAGACTCTGAAAAAAATCCTTTTTGCTATTATCCCTTTCACGTTCGAATGCATTACTACTCTTATCTAGAGCTACTACTCTGAGTAAAACTAGGATTGGTCCTACATTTACATGATTGGTTGGTGGGTATTGGGATTTTAACCACCCGTTTCCTAGGATTCTATCAGAATCTGGAGACTACTTTTATCTAGACTTAGCACTCTGAAGAAAGCTAGGATTAGTTATACATTTGCATGATAGGTTGGTGTAGCCGCACAATTCTTTAATTCATACTAAAGTAGTAACAAATTGGGATTTTTACCACTCGTTCCCTAATATGAAAGGGACAGATCTGTGGCCCATAATGCTGCCCAATGTCAACACAGTCTGGAAAAATCATTTGCGAACTTATTACAGTTTACTGGTGCCCAATACAATGCATTTAATAACCTTGTGGTACAGATTGCACTAAAATGTCCTCATTGTCGGTTTTTGGCTTTAGAAAGCGTAATGTTCTCTAAATGAAAGATGCTGCACTATTTCGAATGAGGGAGAGAGAGAGATGGATAACGATTGTTAATATTACGGAAGTTATCATGTACTACCCAGCAAAACTGGCTAATGGCATTCAATTGTAATTACTTACCTAACAACATACTTTTCAATGACTTCTACGTCTGGATTACATAGAAGTACTCTAATAAGGTCATACTAATAATGTGTTAAGTAAATACTTTCTAATTCATTCAATTTATCTTGCCAGTGAAGATACAGTATACGTTTATTTAATGATTTACAATGACTACTTTTTCTAATTCCTTGTAATCGTTTGTGGTAAGTACTTGCTTCCAATGACATCACAGTGTTAAAATAATGACTTGAAACTTTATTGTGTAAGTACATTTTAGCATTTTAACTTCGGTAATGAAAGTTTTTTCTGGGTATATACTTCATCTCTTTTAGAATTCAGTTGTAAATTTTAAAAATTTCGAAGTTTAAAAATGTCGGTGCCAAGATAGTGACATAGATGTTCTAACAACGATAAGTGATCTCATGGAATCAGTCCTTAACAAACAGAAGTGAAAGTAATCTCAATTATAATTAAGGTTTGTATCGAAATAACTCAGTCTATGCTTAACAAGAAGCAATCAACTTGGAGAAATTGTCCCGATTCTTCTTCATTGAAAAGACTTCTCCAATACTATCCAATGATGCAGTGTCCATACAGTTTGCCGTTAAAATTTTTTTCGGGATCAGAAAAGTCAAGGTAATTTTCCTTGAAAGATCATCATATTGAACCACATAATATTCGATATTTCCATCGTTCATTATTCGATCATGTTCGATAACTCAATCAGAGAAATATTAATTGAGCATTCACTGGATATTTGACATATTCGAGTGCTTTCGTCCCTTTGTTAGTTATGTAAAGTATGTCATCGAAATGGACACAAAGCGTAAAATTCGACCTTATATGTTCACAGATGTTTTCTCAGCCTGGAAAATTCCACTACCATTTGGCCATTTATAGAGATCAAGTTATAAGTGGAGATAATATTCAAGTAAGTATATGTAACAGTTATGATATCACTTCGACCTGACATACAAAAAAAGTCGAAGCCCTATCTCACGGCGGCATACTTTGAAACACTGGCTGAGTAAAATAAAGCAACAACTCACCACTGCCCCCGTTTTGTATCTTACACGCAGATTTCAATTAAGGTATATGGATAGTCCGGTCCATTCTACGTGCACATTTCTCAAGTACTTGAGCTGTCTAATCTCTTGATATAGTAGTTCCGTTGCGGAAGGACAAGTGACATGAGCAAGCTTAATCTAACCCGACAATAATGTCGCCCAAACACCTTACTGAGATAGCTCTGTTGATTCGGCAACAGCATCTAGAGTGACCTAATTGGTAGTTCGAAACACGGATCATATTAATTGACAAGACTTTATATTAGTGGTCACAAAGACTCATTTTGATAAGTTGAGCATGTTTTAGAGTAAACATTAACGCACTTATCTATATTGGATGATCGCTTAAAAATTAAATAAAGGGTTGTGGCGACCTTGCACCACATGAGCCATCCGTCTCTTCATTGTATAATATAAGGTTTAAGACCTCATCTCTTTCCAAAGATTTTGTTGCAAGAAGTGTATATGTATGTTTGTCTCCCTTCCACTACAGTGATTGTAGAGTCCTTTTAGTATTCGTTCTCACTATAGGTGTGAAAGAAGTCATTTTTGTCTTTGAAAATTTGTCAAATAACTCTGAGTTTCCTCATCCTCCTTTTCTTCACATTAACGACTCCTACAATTACCCCATTTTATCAGAGTCAACACTCCAGAAATTAACTCCAATTCTAATACAGTTTAAAGAGCTAGCTTATTCATAATTAAATCCAGTGTTTCTGATCTTCAACACTACTATGAAAGTTCCCATCTGGAGGATCCTTCTTGGAGAGCAGATCTCCCTATTCAGATGTAGGAGACAGTGGGCAAAATACTCACTGCGCTTAAATCTTCAACACTACTATGTAAGTTGACATCTGGAGGATCCTTCTTGAAGAGCAGTTCTCCCTATTCAGATGTAGGAGATAGTGGGCCAATTCCTCACTGCACTTAATTATCCAAACTATTTGACATAACAAAATAATCAAAGGAAATGTTCCAGGTCGCCAATATATATAGAGCTTTCAAGTCGGTTTATTTGTGCAACTTTTTGTTAAGGCTTATAGTCTGAATATATGAAATAGCGGTAGTTAAAATCAGTCTAAAAACAAAATAATTAAAGACGTTAAACTGTGAACTTTCCTTCTACATTTAAACATTATTCGGAGAAAAAGTCTACAACAAAATGTAAACGGCATCATTAGTAGGAAATCCAAGCTTATTAATCAAAACGGAAGCTTTAAGCCAACGATGATTATGATGATGGTATCAACAAATCTACTGACTGCAGCATGACAAGCGGATAAAAGTTATTTCCCTATTATACATTATGTACACTTAAAAATAACAACATGGTGGACAAATTCAATGGACAGAAAGAGAAAATCTTAACGAAAAAAAGTAAGAAATTATTTTTGAGCGAGGCCGACCATATAATACCCTACACCTTAAGTTGAATTGTACCTTGCCTCAGATATACTGAAGCCATTTATTGTTGAGAAAATTGTGTACATTTAAGTCAAATTTTTAAGGAAGCTTTTTATGTGGGTTAAGGTCAACTGAGGCTCTATAATTATAAAGTTCATGAGGATCATCAATGCTAGTATTGAACTTGGCTTTGCAGCTTTTTTGTCGAGATACGAGTATATTAAACATAATATTGAACTTAAAAGTCCTATTCGAAGGGTTCAGTTGTATGAGGGCTAGGTGAAATAATGCTCCGATGTTAACAGTTTTCAACAGGCTTTGTCTACGGCCAAATTTCATTGAATTAACTTCAAAATTGCGACCTGTAGTTTGATTATACGGTTTACAAGCCCATTAGGGGGTTCATTTGTATGGGGGCAAGCTGAAATAATGGATCGATCTTAACCATTTTCAATAAGCTTCATCCCTAAGACAATAATTTCATTGAATTATATTATATTCAAAATTTCGACCTGCAGTTTGATTACAAGGTTTACATGGACGGACAGACAGACAGACAGACAGACAGACAGACAGACAGACAGACAGACAGACAGACAGAGAGACGGACGGACCGACGGACGGACGGATGGAAACAGCTAAATCGACTCAGAAAGCCGATTGATATACTTTAAGGTGGCTATAGGACTAATATTATTGTGCATTAAAAACATAAACATAAGCTCAATATACCCTCCCCACTAAAATGGGGTAGGAAAGGTACTTACTGAAATTGGAGTTTTCAAAGCTTTTCAATAAAATGGCAACATAACCTAACAATTTTTGTGTGAAAAATCTTAAGTGTAAATTTTAGTTTATTTTTCTTCCGCAGAGAGATAATATGCTATCTTTCAAATCTCATGAAATCAAGGAAAATATTTTACATCTTCTTCAAATACCTGTAGGGTGTTTGTGAAATACTAAAAGAATACACTTTAAGTATAGATCAACATCATCACTAATTCCTTGGCTGATGACGATGACAAGGATGTTAAATTCTCTAACATTAAGTTGCGAATTGTTCTTACAGCCATTTATGTTATTTCTGTTTTTATTGGTGTTGCGTTTTTTTTTTTTTGCCAACTTCTCTTTTATATATATGTAAAGAAGGCACCTTTGACTACAAAAGCGTGTGCTACATGTTGTAGCTTTTGGCGAAAACAACATCGTCAACAGAAAATGTGAAAAAATAAACAACTCAAAAAAGCTAAACACAAACCAAGTAGCACTACTTAAAAAGTATGCCTAATGATAAGGTCTACAAGATTTGTTTAAACATACTATTAAAAGGCAAACATCATCACCAAAACCATCCAACCCATACCCTCAGCAAAAGAAAAAAAGTAGCCAACATACATACATTCAAGTCATCGCAAGGAGGATGAAGAAAGAAACATTAAAAAAAGAAACGAAGTAATGCAACAGGCATACAAGATGTGAATTGGAGAAAATGTTAGTAGGATAAAAAGGTAATAGCAGCTTTTCACCTAAAGTGGCATCACGTTTCACATTTACAATATGACACTGTCAAGTATGCGCATACATTAGTCAAAAGGAGGTGGAGAATAAACCAATAATGAAAAAAAAGCTTCACGTATTCTGCAGAAGTTGTCGTCATCTATGGTGTGTGTGTGTGTTTGGCAATGTTGTTTTTGCTGACATCTTTCACCGAAGGTGATGTATGTATGTGTAGTTAGAAAATTAAGTAAATTATAAGGTTAGTAACATGATAACCTAAAACCAATCACTCTTACCAGGAACACATACTAGAACTAAACTGGAACAAACAAGAACTAAACTAAAACTGATCTAAAACTGAACAACAACTAAACAAGAACTGAACTAGATCTGAACTAGAACTGAACTAGAACTGAACTAGAACTGAACTAGAACTGAACTAGAACTGAACTAGAACTTAACTAGAACTGAACTAGAACTGAACTAGAACTGAACTAG
>NC_060950.1:61649595-61651182 GCF_022045245.1 Lucilia cuprina | reverse complement strand
GTTCTAGTTCAGTTCTAGTTCAGTTCTAGTTCAGTTCTAGTTCAGTTCTAGTTCAGTTCTAGTTCAGTTCTAGTTCAGTTGTAGTTCAGTTCTAGTTCAGTTCTAGTTGAGTTCTAGTTAAGTTCTAGTTAAGTTCTAGTTCAGTTCTAGTTCAGTTCTAGTTCAGTTCAGTTCTAGTTTAGTTCTAGTTCAGTTCTAGTTCAGTTCTAGTTCAGTTCTAGTTGAGTTCTAATTCAGTTCTCTTTTTGTTGAGTACTCGACTTTAAAGTAAAGATCTGATTTTAATCTAAATTGAAGACTATAGTTTACACTATAGTTTGAACTAAGACTAAAGTATAGGTTCTACTATAAGCATAAGTCTGGAGTAGAGACTACACTCTTTAGTTTATAATTCTGGATTATAACACAATTTTAAACACTCCTCAAATAATAAATTTCTTTTTATATCAACCATTTATATATAATGATCAATAAATTCATTTTGTAATGTTAAAACTACATAATTTTTTTTTTAACCAATCATTTTTTCTACATCGTTCAAGAGTGTCTATTAGAATTCACATCATCGTCATAGAGCAATAAAAAATTTTAAATTGATCATCTCCTTAAGAAACATTTAACATATACTTTATTACTAAGAATTATTACATTTATACATAACATATAGAAAGACAACCATAAAATAAAAGAAGAAAACTCATTTAGATGATGATTGTTATGCATTCATATGTTTGCAAAAGATGATGGTGAAACAAAAAATTATAAAAAAACGAACACTTCCATGTGCTACTGCTGAATGTTAGCTATGGTCAGTAGTTATGTTTACATAAAATAACAATAATAGAAGTGTAGTAATCATAAGTGATGATGCCTGCTGACTACGCGTTTGCGCACGTTCCATAAGACCATAACGAACAGCTAGCTACCAATTGGCCAACCACTCAACCAACCCAAAATTCATACTACAAGCAACATCATCAACTACAACAACAATTACACCAATGATACCAGGAATCTTTTATTGGATTTAAAAAATCATTGCTACAAAAATGGTAGGAAATAACACAAACAAAATATAAAAACCAAGAAACTACTACATGCTATTAAAACACACCACTAACAAATACAGATAATAATTTCTTCGTGGAATTCATAAGGTTGTCGACAACCATGGTTTTACATTATAATATCAACACTGAATTGAACACCATGTTGATATGCTTATGGTTGCTCTTCTCGAAAAAATAGAAGCTGCAACAGGAGCAGCATATTAGCTAGTCTATGCATATAATATTAAGATGGCAGTACATAGAAATAAAAATCAACGTCATAGTGTCAAAATGAAGTTTGAACGAATATTGCAAGTGGCCTACAATTTACAACACGTTCCAACGTATTGTTGATTTTTTTATAACCGATTATAGGTTTAGTTCTAAATCAGGTCTAGTTCAATTCCAGTTTAATTCTAGTTCAGTTCTGGTTCAGTTCTAGTTCAGTTCTAGTTCAGTTCTAGTTCAGTTCTAGTTCAGTTCTAGTTCAGTTCTAGTTGAGTTCTAGTTGAGTTCTAGTTGAGTTCTAGTTCAGTTC
>NC_060950.1:61609359-61649495 GCF_022045245.1 Lucilia cuprina | reverse complement strand
TGAACTAGAACTGAACTAGAACTGAACTAGAACTGAACTAGAACTGAACTAGAAATGAACTAGAAATGAACTAGAACTGAACTAGAAATGAACTAGAACTGAACTAGACCTGAGTAGGCCTGACTGGAAGTGAACTAGGACTGAACTGGATCAGTTCGTAGTTGGCTATACTACTACATATAATATCCTCTATAACACAATTACCACTCCCTGCCTTCATCCTAACACTCCTTAAAAACAATTTCAAATCTCATAAAAGGCAGCACAAAAAATATAACTAATATTTATAAATAAATGCCTTTAATCTAATTAGTTGGTCATAAAGAATGTTAATAACACCTCATATTATATACAAGAATAGCTAAAAGATAAACTTACAACAATTTGCTGCAAACATGTTCAAAGCCTCTTGACACAGCAATAATGACTATGACAACGGCAAAAAAATAAATATATAATGAAGGAAAAACCAACCAACAAAATGAACACAAATGACAACAATAATTATGTATGAATGTGGTCAACAAGCAACAAATATTCTACAATAATGGTAGTAATAATGGTAAAAACTTTAACAGCATAACTGGATGAATTGGTAGTTACTGTTAAGAGACAAAAAAAGGCTAAAATAAAAGCAAAATAAAAAAGAATGTAACAACATGCCAAAGTTAGTAAATGTAACACGGCGTTAAATTGTTGTTATAGTTGCAGCAGTCGCTACTGCTGTTTGTTGCAATAGTCATTTATGCTGTTGCTGTTGTTGTTATTGTTGCCAGTATATGACACCTTAAAAAACGTAAAATAAAGACGAACACAGCGAGACAATTTAAACCACAAAAAGACAAACCACTAGAATGACAATAAAATATCACCAGCAATTGGTAACAGCAGCAACAGCATATATTAACTCTTTTGCAAAAAGGCTTTGTGGAAAAAAAAGAAAAAAATCAACAAAAATGCAGAACAAAATACCAAAGCGTTAAACGACATTTAAAAAGGAGAGTATTGCTGAAATGACAGTAAAATATAAAAAAACACATCAAATCAACAAACAACTTGACAATGTTAAGAAAAGTAAGTTAAGGAAATTGCATTAATTTTTTATAGTCCAAAAGCACAAAAAAAACTATCAACGAAGTAAGTTAGTAATCGGTAATTGCTTTTTACTCCATTTTTTTTGTAAGAGTATTTAACGCTATATAATTTATTTGCAGAGTTGCTAGGTTGCTGATAATTAAGTAATTGTAGGGCTAAATAAAAGAAATTTGGCATTGTATACAAGAGATCAGAGAGATCAGCAAAGTTGTGATCTGGGCTATGTCTGTATTTATATTTTTAGAATCATTTTCTTAGTCGATTTAGGTGTGTCCCTCCGTCCGTCTGTCTGTCTGTCTGTCCGTCCATGTAATCAAACTACAGGTCGCAATTTTGAAGATAATTTAATGAAATTTCGTACATAATCTTCTATTGTCCCAGGGACAAAGCCCATTCAAAATTATTAAGATCGGTCCATTGTTTCACCTAGCCCCCATACAACTAATCCCCCGATGCCTTGTAAACCTTGTGATCGAACCACAAGTCGGAGATAATAAAATGAAATTTGGCACTTAATCTTCCATGATTCTGTAGACTAAGCCTGTTGAAAATTGTTTACATCGGTCTATTATTTCACCTAGCCCCCATACAACTGAACCCGCCGAATAGGGCTTTTAACTTCATAATTATGTTTAATATACTCATATCTCGACAAAAAACTGCAAAACAAAGTTCTATACTAGATGATAGAGAATGAAATCCAAACTTTCAAAATGATTTTGATTGCTCAACATTTCATAGAATATCCTTTGATATACCATATAGAAGTAATCTGTTAAGATCAAAATTCTAAAGGCAGAGTCAAGCGATGAATTTCTTTGTCGACATAACATCCAAAGCATTCATTATCATTTCAGAGAGGTACACCATCGACATTTAAAAATTATATATATGGTTAAGAACCTCACTTATCTTGGTATTAAGATTGTGATTGTGATATAATGTGCAGAGTGCTCCAATTTTGGTAAGCAGAACCGCAGAAAGTTAGCCCTGAGTCAAGAAGATTCCTTATGAATGTAGACTTATATCACGACAAAAATTCGCAGTACATACAAAAAGTAGAGATAATAGTTTGAGGTTTAACTAGATATTATAGGTTTGCAGTTGAACTTAAGATTTCCTCCCAAAACTTTGAACACTCAAAGTCAAAGGTCACGACATATGTAATGATCTCAAGCTCTTTCCTTGTATGCTTTCATAACACATATTGTGACTACGGAAGACTCTGGAAGTTCGAGAATTTATACAAGTTAAAACTAGATGTCATCAGTCGGCAGTCGACCTAGATATTCCACCCAACCATTGATCACTCCAAGTTAAAGGTCAAGACATATGTATAGTCTGCGTATTCTTGTAAATAATCTGAAAGTTTTTCTTGTATGCTTGCAGAACACATATTGAGACTACGGAAGACTATGGAAGTTCGAGTATTTGTACAATTTGAAAATAGATGTCATCGGTCTGCATTTGAGCTAGGTTTTCCACTCAAACTTAAACACTCCAAGTCAAAGTTAACGACATATTTATAGTTCGCGAATTCTTGTAAATATAAGATTTTTCTTATATGGAAGTTGGAGCATTTGTACAATTTGAAACTGAATGTCATCAGTCGGTAGTCGATCTAGATTTTCCATCCAAATTTTAAATACTCACAATATATTTGTATTCTTGTAAATGATCTAAAGCTCTGCAAGCTTACAAGAAGCTTGCAGAACACGTATTGCGACTACGAATGACTATGGAAGTTAAAGTATTTGTACAAGTTGAAAACAATTGCGTCTGGTTTAACTGGATTCCATTGGTTTTCAGCCAAGCTATGTTTTCAAGTAATCGAATGATCGGTTCACAAAAAGATTCTCCGCACTTCTAATGATATTCTCCGCACTTCTATTATATTTCGATGATATTTCATTGATTTCAGTCGGTGGTTTGAACATAAATCGTAACTGAGAGAAATCTATGGAAAAACTAAGTAAGCTGGAGTATTTACACAAGTTGAAAACGACTGCGTCTGATTTAACTGGATTCTATTGAAGTACAGTCGATTCAGTCGAATGATTAATACTTGTATGAGTTCCTATACAGTCAAGCTAAGTTTTCTAACGCTGTTTTTGATGATCGACCCTCTTCAAGCTTTCGATATATTGAACATTAAACGTGATTCAAAAGTGGTTTATTGCATTCTAACATGAATTGCAAATTAGTTTCTACGCACGACATTTTCTCGATCGGCTTCAGCGGGTTCTTTGGTGTTTCGACATTATGCCATTCGATTGTCAATCAATTATTGAAGACTATGTATTCAAATGTATCTCTTGAAGCAGATCAAATGGATCTGGTTTATGTTTAAGCCTTTTGATGAGTTCTCAGAGAGGGAGGTAATATGAATATAGATCGCCTATAAATACAGATCATTCTTGTACAAAGGGAAGTTAGACCAGAAAGTAGTTCGCCGTTGAAGTTCGTTGATCTGTATATTCGAGCTAAGTTTTCTATGGATGTTTTTGATGATGGATCCTTCCAAAGTTTTATACATTTAGCTCTCTAAACGTAATTCAAAGTTGAGATGTTGAAATTGAATTCTCCGCATTTCGGTTAATGCATGATATTTTCTTGATTAAAGTCTCTCATTTCCGTCATATCATTAGATTACGAGACACAAACTCTAACAAGATTAAGCTTCCTAATAAGTTCCCAAAGACAGACGGATAAAGGTAATATGACTGCATATCGAGAAGTAGTTCTCCGTAGAAAATATCGACGTGTACAGTCGAGACGTTGAAGTTTTCTACAGATGTTTTTGATTATCGATGTTTCCAAAGTTTTCAACATTTAGCTCTCTAAACTTGATTTAAAGTTAGAGGTTTATCGCTCTCTAACATGAATTGAAATTAGATTCTCTGCATTTCGGTTAATGCATGATATTTTCTTGATCACAGCCGCTCATTTCCGTAATGTCATTAGATTATGAGATACAAACTCTGACAAGATTAAGCTTCCTGATAAGTTCCCAAGGACAGACGAATAAAAGTAATATGACTGTATATCGTCTTTAAATACAGATCATTTCTTTATAAAGGGAAGTTAGACCAGAACATAGTTCTCCATACAGTCGATCTAAGTTTTCTTCTGATCATACCCAATGTGTGTTCTCAACGAGAGCAGAATAAAAGGATCGGCAAATTATATATGATTAAGACAATGGAGACAACTGTTAACTATAAATTATCTGAACATAGGATTAAAGTTGTCTTCTAAAGAAGTCTGATGAAAGCTTTCGAATTATAGATTTCATAATAGTCAAGCAACTTGCGATCTTTTGATATAGGGAGCCATATTGTGGAAGGTATTGTGAAGATGTATTGACATATGAAACTTTAAAACAAATACTGCTGCAAAACAGTTAATTCTCCCTCCTCCACTTACTGGCAATCCTCTGTAATCATCTTAAATCGTCAACACACAAAAAAATTCGACAACAACAGCAACCAAAATATTAACAGCCATATGACCATTTGAAACGTGAGTTATTTGTGGTCGCCATATTGTCAAATGTCAGTCATTCTTTTGTATTGCTCATTTGTACTTATAGTTGCATATAATTCCTACTTTTTTTTTGTAACAAACGACAACAATTATGTTGTTGTTGTTGCAACATTTGCTTAAAATGTATGTTTTATATGAATGTTTGGTTGATTGGTGGTTTTGTTGGTCGATCGTTCGTTTGGTTGGTCATTTGGTTGTCTGGTTATTTTCATTTCAGTTTGGTTTCAAACAACATTTGGTAGATGTTAGTAGTAGTAGTAGTAGTATGTATGTACATATATATGTATTACTTTTTCACTACTGCCAAAGTGTTGACAATTGTCGTCAATTACGTTGTTATGTCTCGCTATGTTTCATTGCTGACACATTTTATGCATTGTTGCAGATAATGTTGCAAATAGTTTCCAAAGAAATACACAATATTTTATTCTGTTTGCTTGTTCGAGAGAGAGTGTGTATGTCTGGCTATCTGTCTGTCTGTCTATCTGTATATGTTCCTTGTTGCTGTATTTTATTTTTAATGGACATTTTGTCACAGACAAATGAGTTTGTTGTTTGAGTTTATACAAAATGACAATTACTTGGAATGTTTAATTAATGCATAAATGGTGGCAAATGAATCTAAAGTAGAGTTGTTTTAAGGAAGAGGTAAGAGGCTTAAATATGTATAAGTAAAGGGATTCTGATATAGACATCTTATTTTAAAGGAAATCTTTTGTGTTGAAGATATGTGTATGTAGGTATTGGTAAAGAAAAGCTTTGGTTTTAAGCAGCAAAAGTCCAATTTTAGAATCTGTTATGGATTTGTGTTTTGGAAAACAGATTTTATTTAAACCTTTTTTTTATTTTATGTTTTATTTATGCTTAAACTGTCAATTAGTTGAAAAATAATGTAAATTTCTTTATTTAAGAAAACTTGCTGCTCCTTTCCCCCGCCAATGCAGACTCACCATTCACTAAATTGGTTTTCTCCATACTTTTTTGTATTCATTCATTCATTCATTGCAGATTAAAATCTTAAAAAATATGTACACAAGAAGTATATAGTTAACGTAAATGTTGTTTCCAAAAAGGCAACATTAGGCAAGTCCGACTATATAACACTCTACAATAGTTCAAGTGGATTTAAAATGATTTATGATTGGATGGATTGGATTTATGACGATGACGAAATTTAAAACAGTGGATTGTATCCTGGTAAAATATAAGTCCTATAGATTCAGAAGAAAAGATGATGCTCAATAATGGAACGATTCATGGGAAATTTCGACCATTTGAAAGTGAAACAGAAGGACAGACATTGTAAAATTTAGTTTGAAAATGTTTCAGAAGTTTCCTTTCATAAGAAATTTCGACCATTTGAAAGTGAAATGCAAGGACAGACATTGTAATATCTAGTTTGAAAATTCTTTTTATAAGAAAAGGAGGTGTGCAATAACAGATCTATTCATGGGAAATTACAACCATTTGAAAGTGAAACGGATGGACAGACATTGTAAAATCTCTGAAGTTTCTTTTAAGAAGAAAATGTGGTGCCCAATAACGGACCTATTCATGGGAAATCGCGACCATTTGAAAGTGAAACGTACGGACAGACATTGTAAAATCTAGTTTAAAATGTTTCTAAAGTTTCCTTTCAGAAGAAAAGACGGTGCCCAATAACGGATCGATTCAGGTGAAATTATGACCTTTTGAAAGTGAAAGGGAAGGACAGACATTGTCAAATCTAGTTTGAAAATATTTCTAAAGTTTCCTTTCAGAAGAGAAGACGAGAACGGAACAATTCATGGGAAATTGTGTTCATTTGAAAGTGAAACGGAAGGAGGGACATTGTAAAAAAGTTTGAATATGTTTCTGAAGAAAAGGTTTTGCTCAACAGACCTATTCATGGGAACTTGCTACCGTTTGAAAGTGAAACGGAAGGACAGATATTGTACTATCTAGTTTGAAGGTATTTATGAAGTTTCCTTTCAGAAGAGAAGACGATACCCAGAACGGATTGATTCATGGGAAATTGCCACCATTTGAAAATGACACGGAAGGACTAACATTGTTAAATGTAGTTTAAACATATTTCTGAAGTTTTCTTTCAGAAGAAAAGACGATGCCCAATATCGAATCTATTCGTATTCTTTTTATAATAATTGGTGGTTCCCAATAACGGACCTATTAATGGGAAATTGCAATCATTTAAAAGTGAAATAGAAGGACAGATTATGTAAAATATCTGAAGTTTCTTTTCAGAAGAAAAGACGGTGTCCGATTCATGGGAAATTGCGACCAATTGAAAGTGAACGGAAGGACGGACATTGTAAAGTCTAGTTTGAAAATGTTTCTGAAGTTTTTTTCAGAAGAAGTGACGGTACCTAGACCGATTCATGGGAAATTGCGATCATTTGAAAGTGAAATGGAAGGACAGACAATGTAAACTCTAGTTTGAAAGAAGAAATGACGTTGCCCAATAACAAATCGATTTATAGGAAATTGCGAATTGTAAGGACAGATATTGAAAAATCTAGGTTGAATTTGTATCTGAAGTTTATTTTAAGAAGAAAAGTTGGTGCCCAATAACGGACCTATTCGTGGGAAATCGCGACCATTTAAAAAGTGAAAAGGAAGGACAGACATTGTAAAATCTAGTTTGAAAATGTTTCTGAAGTTTTCATTCAAAAGAAAAGACGATGCCCAATAACGGACCTATTAATGGGAATTACGACCAATTTAAAGTGACAGAAATTGTAAAATCTAGTTCACAAATGTCTCTGCAGATGTTGTACAACCAATTGTTTCTAAATATTACAAACTTTAGACTAAATCTATAACAACCTCTCCATTATAGTCCAATGGGTTGTAAAAGAAAGAAATAAAATGATATCACATTTGTTTATATAGTACATATACCTACAGCTACGGACATAAATTTATAAACCAAAAAATATAATAAACCATCTGTCTCTCTGGATGACAGCATGAGAATGAGGAAACTTTTTGGTAGTATCCGCCAGAAATACAAAAATATACTGCAGCACCAACAACAACAACAGCAACAGAATAAGAGAATTTATAATATTGAATTCCGTATAAAATAAATCAAAAATATGCTCCATTAAAACAGTTGGGTAAAATTGTAGATGTATAGTTATACGTATGCCAAAATTCAGGTAAACTTGTACACATACAAAAAGACAATGCCAAAAAATGGTAGCCCAATAGTTTTCTTAGAAGACAGTGGATCCCTCGTCATAAGATTTCAAGGTACTAAAGGATGGTCATCAATCTACCATTATTATGTGTCGATATCCTTTAGTCCTCAGAAATTCAACGGGATGTGAGTTGCAACTTATGTGTCTCCAATCTGGAGAAAATACAATCAAAACTTTGAATCTGAACTCTAGTGTTCATTCTGATGAACATTTTCAAACAAAGTAATGCATGCGATTGCAAATAGGAGTTACTTTACGCGACCTATAGGTTATCGGGTTTCCAAAAACCCTACTGCATATGAATATTATATATTTGGTTTTTGTTTTTGTTTTTTTTTTTTACAAATACATACACCCACATGATAAATACAAAAGTTATATGGAAGCTCTTGCATTGCTTATTTTTATTTTCACGTTAAGAGAGTTCAGTGTGTGATTGTGTTTGTTGGTGTGACAGAAATGATATATGAGAACAGATTAACGTGTTTATACTCCTTCTACCATACGGATTTTTTCTCCAAAAAAGTCATTGTTGCTACTGTCACTATACCTATAAACATTTGTTTATGTCTGGGTGGACAAATAAATAGCACGCCAGGGAATTTTAAGAGTTAACCAGAAATAAATTCATAAAAATGTTATAAATGTGTAATACACTGAGTGGCCAAAAAAGAATCTTATAATTCTTTTGGATAACAACTTTCCAGGATCATTGTTGACCTTTTTGATAACGTTATCAATTTGGCTGAAACATCACATAATGGATATGATCACCAAGGCACATTGGTGCTGGTCGATAGTTAGGAAAACTATAGGCTTGAAATTGGGCCATAGTCCTATACTATGACAAATTGGCTTTATAAAGAAGTAATTAGACCAATTCTAGCTTAGGCTTTAAAATATGAGACGATTAGAGGATACGCTGTCAATGTATACTGGAAGGTCCCATTGGAAGTTACATACAAGCATGGGACATTCTCGATCGCATACCTGACATAAAATATTGCGGAAACTTTGAAACACTGATCCCAGATAGAATGTCTTGGTCAAGCTGAATATAAGTGCAAATAGCAGTAGGAAACCGTTGTTATACGAATGGGTTTTAATTGGAGAAAAAGTGGGCCTGGGGTTCTATATTGAAGACCCAGGAACAGAAATATACTACCGTTTATCTAATAATAACACAAGATTCTAGGCAGAAGACAGTGGATTAGAATAGATATGGGATAAAAAATAGGCAAATTTAAAAGCTTTAAATGAAGGGCAGCTAACCTGACCAACGCAAAACTATTCAACTCAACTAAAGCTGAATTAAAACTATGGATGAGAGAACCCATAAGGTCTCTTGGAATAAAGAAACGATGAGTAGATGCACAAGGACGCTATGAGATGACCCTGATAGGAGCAAGACAAAAATCTCCTTAAAATTATCAAGTACACATCTATACAAAATTGGAGCCGAGGACTTTGTTCTTACTCACAGGACACATTGTGGTAATTATGATATGAATAGAGCATATTCTGAACATATCTGCATTTTTGCTTTTCTATAGAAATTTTCAATAAACTTTATTTTCGATAAATTTTCTTTTTATAAAACATTTTCCATAAATTTTCTTTTTATAGAACATTTTCGATAAATTTTGTTTTAATGAAAAATTTTCGATAAATTTTCTTATTATAGAACATTTTTATAAAAAAATTTCTCTTTTTATAGAAAATTTTCAATAAATTTTCTTTTTATATACAAAATTTTCGATAAATTTTCTTTAAATAGAAAATTTTCTTTTTATAGAAAATTTCCGATAAATTTTCTTTATATAGAATTTTTTCGATAATTTTTTTTATATAGAATATTTTCTATACATTTTCTTTGTTATAGAAGATTTTGGATAAATTTTCTTTTATTTAGAAAATTTTCGATAAATTTTCTTTTATATAAAAAATTTTCTTTTTATAGAACATTTTTGATAAATATTATTTTTATAGAAAATTTTCGTTAATATTTCTTTTCATAGAAAATTTTGATTAATTTTCATATTTATAAAAAATTTTCGATTAATTTTCTTTTTTATAGAAAAATTTCGATTAATTTTTATGTATAAATAAAACCTGTTAACCGGTTTTAAGGTAAATGTTAAGCCAAATTTTTTTCCAAAAACCGGTTTAAAAAAAGTATAATATTCGTTCTCCCTAGTAATAGAGCAATAGTACGTATGAGTAATATGGCAATTTTAAACAATATATTCATATTAATTATACGACCGGAGGAAAATTATGAGAAATATTGATTTTCTCAAGAAAAGAATATTTATCGAAAATTTTCTATAGAAAAGAAAATTTACAGAAAATTTTCTATAAGAAGAAAATTTATAGAAAATTTTTTATAAAAAGTTAATTTTTTTTTTAATTTCGATAAATTTTCTTTTTATAGAATATTTTCGATAAATTTTCTTTTTATAGAAAATTTTCGATAAATTTTCTTTTTATAGAAAATTTTCGATAAATTTTCCTTTTATAGAAAATTTTCTATAAATTTTCCTTTTATAGAAAATTTTCTATAAATTTTCCTTTTATAGAAAATTTTCGATAAATTTTCCTTTTATAGAAAATTTTCGATAAATTTTCCTTTTATAGAAAATTTTCGATAAATTTTCCTTTTATAGAAAATTTTCGGTAAATTTTCCTTTTATAGAAAATTTTCGATAAATTTTCCTTTTATAGAAAATTTTCGATAAATCTTCCTTTTATAGAAAATTTTCGATAAATTTTCCTTTTATAGAAAATTTTCGATAAATTTTCCTTTTATAGAAAATTTTCGATAAATTTTCTTTTTATAGAAAATTTTCGATAAATTTTCCTTTTATAGAAAATTTTCGATAAATTTTCCTTTTATAGAAAATTTTCTATAAATTTTCCTTTTATAGAAAATTTTCGATAAATTTTCCTTTTATAGAAAATTTTCGATAAATTTTCTTTTTATAGAAAATTTTTAATAAACTTTCTTTTTATAGAAAATTTTC
Organism: Lucilia cuprina; assembly: GCF_022045245.1. Classification (NCBI taxonomy): domain Eukaryota; kingdom Metazoa; phylum Arthropoda; class Insecta; order Diptera; family Calliphoridae; genus Lucilia; species Lucilia cuprina. The sequence continues at coordinate 61,638,628 of NC_060950.1, read as the reverse complement.
GATAAATTCTTTTTATAGAAAATTTTCGATAAATTTTATTTATAGAAAATTTTCGATAAATTTTTTTTATAGAAAATTTTCGATAAATTTTTTTTATAGAAAATTTTCGATAAATTTTCTTTTATAGAAAATTTTCGATAAATTTTCTTTTATAGAAAATTTTCGATAAATTTTCTTTTATAGAAAATTTTCGATAAATTTTCTTTTTAGAAAATTTTCGATAAATTATCTTTTTAGAAAATTTTCGATAAATTTTCTTTTTATAGAAAATTTTCGATAAATTTTCTTTTCTATAGAAAATTTTCGATAAATTTTCTTTTCTATAGAAAATTTTCGATAAATTTTCTTTTATAGAAAATTTTCGATAAATTTTCTTTTTAGAAAATTTTCGATAAATTATCTTTTTATAGAAAATTTTCGATAAATTTTCTTTTCTATAGAAAATTTTCGATAAATTTTCTTTTCTATAGAAAATTTTCGATAAATTTTCTTTTTATAGAAAATTTTCGATAAATTTTCTTTTTATAAAAAATTTTCGATAAATTTTCTTTTTATAGAAAATTTTCGATAAATTTTCTTTTTATAGAAAATTTTCGATAAATTTTCTTTTTATAGAAAATTTTCGATAAATTTTCTTTTTATAGAAAATTTTCGATTTATTTTCATTTATATATAAAACTGGTTTTAAAGTAAATGTTATACCAAAATTTTCCCCAAAAACCAGTTTTACAAAAAAGTGAATATTCGAACTCCCTAGTAATGGAACGTATGAGTAATATTGTAATTTTAAATAATTTATTCATATTAATTATACGACCCGAGTAAATGTGAACAATGAAGAAGGATTACATTGAGTTCAAGGAAGGATATTATCTGCAATGATTTCCAAAAGGTTTCTCATTTCTGTTTATAATGATACTGAATTTGCAAATACATATTACTTTTATATGTTATTTCATATGTATTTGTAAATACATTTATGCTGAAGTTTATACAATTACATTCATAAATTGTAAACACATATGTGTATGTATGTTGTTCTTTTTATGTATTTGTATGAGTATTTTTTGTATGACTTATAGATATTGTGTTTTACATAATGTATGTATTTATTTATGTTCAAAAATAAAATTTATGACATTTATCCATTGTCATAAATTGTTGCAATGACATTTTTGCTACGACAACAACAACAGCAACAGCACACAAAAATATTGAACAAAATGACAATAACAGCAGTAGCAGCAACAAATACAAAATAATAATAACAACTGCAGTTAAAATTTTAACAACCAATTGTATATTATCGTATCGGGTTAATATTCTTGCCTGGTTTTGTTGGTTTGGCTGCCTGTCTGTTTCGTATGTTCAAGTAGTCAACGCTTGATAGGTTGGCATTTGGAAAGTGTGATGGTAAGCCAACTATGTACCAGGGAATGAGACACAGCAACAGAACGAGTTAAACCTAAGGGGTGGTAAAGAAAGACATAATATCACATGGACACAAGTAGTCATATCGGTCTGTTGCTTATTTATGTTACAGACATAAATATTCTCTGGTACTTTCGGTACTATTGGGTGGTCAATTTATGTTAAATGAATATCTATCTGTATGTGTTTGTCCCATTGTGTGTGTATCTGTTGGCGATTGTTGTATTCATAAATAATTTTAAACATAATGATTTATATCTGTAATATATTTTGTTTATTAGTTTGTCAATTAAAATGGTCAAACAGGCAACAATGACCATAATGAGGCTTTTTGTTAAGTTAATTAATTTATATGATTTATGAGAATTGTTTTAGAAAATATTGCAAGTATATGTATTTTTATGTAACGACTGTTACATAAATTAAAAATTATGCGGTCATACTTGCAAGCCGTGATGACAGGTTGACTGAAAACAATTTTGATATTTATTTCAGTTATTAATTACTGCTTACAGTATTGATTTAAAAATAAAATAGAATAAAGAATACTAAAATTTAGAGCACATTTTCTTTTTAGAAATTTTGACTAGGATATAGAATAGACTATAAAACAGACTATAGACTATACCATGAACAAGACTTGTGACTAGGCTATAGACCAGATTACAGACCAGAATATAGAGTAGACTAACGGTTAAACTTTAGACTAGAATGTAGAATAGACAATTAGACTAGACTGAAGACTTGATTATATACTAGACTGTAGACTTGACTACAAATTACACTACTACTACTTCAGACTAGGTTATAGAAAAGACTAGATAAGACTATAGTCTAGCATACAGACTAGTATGGAGACTAAAGACTTGTATATAGATTTGATTATAGACTTGTCTATAGACTAGACTATAGACTAGACTACAAAGTAGACTATAGACTACAATATAGACTCGACTATAGACTAGACTATAGACTAGACTATAGACTAGACTATAGACTAGACTATAGACTAGACTATAGACTAGACTATAGACTAGACTATAGACTAGACTATAAACTAGACTATAGATTAGACTATAGACTAGACTATAGACTAGACTATAGACTAGACTATAGATTAGACTTTAGACTAGACTATAGATTAGACTTTAGACTAGACTATAGACTAGACTATAGACTAGAATATAGACTAGAATATAGACTAGACTATAGACTAGACTATAGACTAGAATATAGACTAGAATATAGACTAGACTATAGACTAGACTATATACTAGGCTATAGACTAGACTATGGACTAGACTATAGACTAGACTATAGACTAGACTATAGACTACACTATAGACTACACTATAGACTAGACTATAGACTAGACTATAGACTAGACTATAGACTAGACTGTAGACTAGACTATAAATTAGACTATAGACTAGACTATAAATTAGACTATAGACTAGACTACAGACTAGACTATAGACTAGACTACAGACTAGACTATAGACTAGACTACAGACTAGACTATAGACTAGCTAATTTTCTTTTTATAAAATATACTTTTTACAAAAAATGTTCGATCATTTTACTTTTTTTCCATAAAATTCGCTTTCTTTTTTGATCAAATTTTCAATAAAATTAAATCTCTAAAAAATGTTATAAGCAAAATACTCACCAAGTTAAAATCCTACAAATCATCCTACTTTGCTGCTTGTTTTTTTTTATTAAAAATATTAAGAAAATAAAATACAATATTCATGAATCTTTTTTTCCTTATTTGGTTGCCGTATTTTCTTATGCATAAAAAAGAATTATTATGCTGACAATAAATGCAAGAACGTAAAAATTTTAATTTATGATGCTTATAAATATTCCGCAGTTATTTGTTTACAAGGAAGCCGTAAAAAATGCCAAAGAAGAAAATATTAAAAAATATAAAAAAATACGAATAAACAACAATACGCATAAAGTGGTTAAAAGGGAAAACCGAATAACAAGAAATTGTAGAAAAAGAAAGCAACACAACAGTTTGAATAATGTTCATTGTCGCATGTATATGTATTCTTTCTATAATGCCACTACTTCCAGCCAGTGTACTTTCACATAAATATTGTAACACTAAAACACACATGCTTGTATGTGTTTGTATAGAAAGATAGAGTAAAAACGCGTTAAGGTGATTTATGTATATCCTTGGTAAAAAGGATATGAATTTTATTACACTTTAACTTGCCTATACTCGTTTAACCGTGTATACTGACTACAAACTGTAAGTATTGCATGTGTGTGTTTATGTCACACTAGTCTTTGTATGGCTTGCCACTATTGGTGTATGATATAAATTGCTTTTGGGGCGACAAGAAAAACATTTTTTCTAATTTTTTTTTATTAGAAGCTGAGGTTTTTCAAAGTAGGTTTAGGTCAAAAAATTTTACATTTCGATCCTAGACTATGAACTTGACTATAGAACAGACTAAGGACTAACCATAAACAAGCCATACAATAGACTATAGACAATATACTACACATAGAACATAGACTAGACTACAGACTAGACAATAGACTAGACTATAGACTAGACTATAGACTAGACCATAGACTAGACTATAGACTAGACTATAGACTAGACTACAGACTAGACTATAGACTAGACTATAGACTAGACTATAGACTAGACTATAGACTAGACTATAGACTAGACTATAGACTAGACTATAGACTAGACTATAGACTAGACTATAGACTAGACTATAGACTAGACTATAGACTAGACTATAGACTAGACTATAGACCAGGCTATAGATTAGACTAGACTATAGAGTAGGTTATAGAGTAGGTTATAAATTAGACTAGACTATAGACTGGACTATAGACTAGACTATAGACTATACTATAGAGTAGACTATAGACTAAATTATGGACTAGACTATTGACTAGACTATAGACTAAAATAGACTATAGACTAGACTATAGACTAGACTAAAGGCTAGACTAGACTTAGAATTTATACTAGACTATAGACTAGACTATATACTAGACTATAGACTATACAAAAGATTGGACTATAGACTAGACTATAGACTATACCATAGATTAGACTACAGAATAAACTATACACTAGATTATAGGCTAAACTAGAGACTTGACTATACGATAGATTAGACTACAGATTAGGCTATACTATAGAGTATATTATACAATAGACTTTAGACTTGACAAAATACTATGCATGTCACAGCTGACTATCTTAAGGAACACATTTCTGTTTTTAATTAAATATTTTTTAAATTGTTTTAGTCAGAAATCTTCTTTAGAATTATTTTTTATTTTCTGCAGAAAAACTTTGTAAATTGAAATCCTTTCAACCCACACTATAATCTACCACGGCAAAACTGTACCTCAAAAATTGTAAAATATGCGTTTGTAATGCAATCAAGGCATAAAAAATTGTTTATGTTACTTATGACAGGGAATTAGACTATGATGCTGTATGAAAAGATAGTGTAAAACGGTAAAAGAAAACAACTAACACATTACAAATAGACTTACATACATGCATACAGACAAACAATAAAATATTACACCCCAGTATTGCCAAAACCAACCAACCAGCCAGTCAGTTTGCTTCTATATAGCCAACCAAATAATCCAACAAAATTTATAAACGAATGAACCAGCAAAGAAGAGAATATACTAACACACATACAAACATACCTACATAGGTATATAAAACTAAACTGATGGTATGATAATTTATTAACCAGACAAAAACACATACATTAACTCATACTTATTCGCATTTATAATGTCTATACTATAGTTGAACCATTCTACATATTAGCTGCTATCAAGATTTATGAGTCTTGTCGGCATATTGTTTGCGTGGCTCTAAATAATCCTTGATATGCCAAAATATGCGAGCAGAGTATGTGTATATTTAAGTACATGAATGTATGTGTGTAAAGTATAAAATACGACTTGACTATGGGGAATTTTCATGATAAACGCATATCAGATGAGATGAGATCACAAATTACACTACAGATACATTATACACATTGAATACAATTTATGTCTACGTAAAATGTATAATAGTGAACTCTTACCCAATTATTTGTGTAAACTACAGTGGCAAGGAAAACTTTAGAAAAAAATTTCGCAGCTTATTTATATGTACTCTGGGGTTTTAAAGAACTAAAGTAGATCTCTTGGATTAATAAATTTCTATTGGGTTAATAAGTAGCCTACTCAGAGAATATAGAACTTATTTCAATTAAGACTTCATATTTTTGCGTATTCTCTGACTGCTGTATGTCTGTAAACAATTCACTTAAATAATTATTTCTTAGAGATCTTTTTCTCTCTGCACCTAAAATCGCTTATACAATTACTCTACTATCTACTAAACCCAATCCACACATGTTCTCATACATATCTTAATGCCCTGCAGTTTTAGTTCAGTTCTAGTTCAGTTCTAGTTCAGTTCTAGTTCAGTTCTAGTTCAGTTCTAGTTCAGTTCTAGTTCAGTTCTAGTTCAGTTCTAGTTCAGTTCTAGTTCAGTTCTAGTTCAGTTCTAGTTCAGTTCTAGTTCAGTTCTAGTTCAGTTCTAGTTCAGTTCTAGTTCAGTTCTAGTTCAGTTCTAGTTCAGTTCTAGTTCAGTTCTAGTTCAGTTCTAGTTCAGTTCTAGTTCAGTTCCATTTAACACTTTACACTGCACGGTTCTTTTACACACTTTCACACGATCCTATACTATGAAATAAACGACATTAACGTATGTTATCTGCCACTGATGTGATTATATTTTTCATCATACTTGTTTTAATGGGATTAAAATCTGTGTAAGCGCATAAATCAGGATTCAATCATCATTTTTGTTGTTTATATATGTATGTATGTGTGCATATATAATAGAGAGGGTATATGAGCTAGACTATAACTGCAAGTGCATAAGTGTGTGGTATTTTTGTTGCCCTTATTGAATCCATTGTAAGTAGTATGCAGGAGGGGTAATGGATGCATGGGCTTTTTGTTATATTTTCATTACTTACTCAAATATTCTGTTAAAGTTATGCATAATTAATAGGATGTGTAAACAAAATTGTAGAGGATTTTGTTGGTGTAATTGTTTTTAAAAATTCTCTTTTTAGATGTAAAGATTTTGGATTTGTGGATGGTGAGTAGAATATTTAAGTTAAGTATGTTAGAATTTTATGATGTGTGGATATAAATATAAAGATTCTGATTGGAAACTTAGTTTTTATTTTCTATTGGGAATTATTTTTAAATAAGTAAAATCTAATTGGAACTTTAATCATTAATTTTTTAATAAATAATTAAATAGTTTATAATTTCGTCGCTAGATGTCCTTGCATATTAAACTAGAACTTTTCTCTTATCTTTATGTTGATAATAGTGGACCAAGAGCAAATTACTAAGTTAAGAGACTCGACGTTCCTCATATAAATTAATAACAATTAGTACAAATTTTTTAATATAAAATATTTTGTTTAATGTTTTTTTTTGTATTGTTTCTCATATCATTTTTAATTAAATGCACAAAATTCTGTCAGTTTAAACTTTTAAATGTAAAATACTAAACCACGTGTCAATTGTTTGACTTAAAATATAGACTTTGATTTTTTTAAAACCCCTCGTTTTAAAAAACCACAAAATAATATTACGACAACTATAACAAATGCATTGTTATTTTAAGTGTATAAAATTATAATGACATTAAAGTGGATTTAAATTTCAAATTTGACATGTGGTCAAAAGAAGCCACAGGCTTTCTTATGTCTACAGATTTTGAGGCTAACGTGTTTAATTAATTACTTTCATATATACAAACTCACTTAACCGAAACAGAGATACATATAAACATTAGGCTGGTATAAATATTTTAGGTTGTCAACAGTCAATAGACCATAGACCAGAATATAGGCCAGGCTATAGCTCTGACTATAGCCTAATCTGTAGCGTTGACTAGTCCAAAGCCTTGGCTATTTACAAGTCTATAATCTTGACAATAGACCAGACCATAACCTTGATTATAGACCAGTGTATGGGCTTGCATATAGACCAGACTATAGCTTTGTCTGGTCTATAGTCCTGATTTATGACCTATCTATAGTCCTGATCTTAGACCTATCTTATAGCTTTGACTATATACCAATCTATAGTCTTGCCTATAGATCATATATCTTGAACATAGACCAGCGTATAATCTAGAATGTGACTATAGACCAGTCTATTGTCTTGACTATAGACCAGTATACTGGCTTGAGTATAGACCAGTCTATTGTCTTAACTATAGACCAATCTATTGTTTTAACTATAGACCAGTCTATTGTCTTAACTATAGACCAGTCTATTGTCTTAACTATAGACCAGCCTATTGTCTTGCCTATAGACCAGTATATTGCCTTGACTAATGACTAGTATATTGTCTTGACTATAAAGCAGTTCTAGTTTATTTTTAGTTCAGTTCTAGTTCAGTTCTAGTTCAGTTCTAGTTCAGTTCTAGTTCAGTTCTAGTTCAGTTCTAGTTCAGTTCTAGTTCAGTTCTTGTTCAGTTCTAGTTCAGTTCTAGTTCAGTTCTAGTTCAGTTCTAGTTCAGTTCTAGTTCAGTTCTAGTTCAGTTCTAGTTCAGTTCTAGTTCAGTTCTAGTTCAGTTCTAGTTCATTTCTAGACCAGTCTATTGCCTTGAATATTGACTAATATATTATCTTGACTAAAAGCAGTCTATTTACTTGACAATATATCAGTTTATATCCTTGACTGGAGACTAGTCTATTGTCTTGAATATACAGCTATTTCTATTATCTTGACCAGTCTAAATTCTTAGACAATAGACCAGTCTATTGTCTTGTCTTTAGACCAGTATATTGTCTTGACTATCGAACAGACTACTGTCTTGACTATAGACCAATCTATTGTCTTGACTTTTGATTAGTCTATAGCCTTAGCTACAGGTTTATAGTCAAGGCTGTAGGTTTGTTTATATATTTTTAGTCTGTAGTCCAAGTTATACTCTATTCGATAATGCCGATTATAGAATGGTTCACAGTCCAGATTATGAGACTGGTGACTCTGGACTGTAAAGTTTTTTAAGAAACACATACATATGGGTATGTATATGTTGTGTGAATCTGGGCTTTATGCTGATGTGCAGATTTGATCTATTTTGTTTTTTATAAAGTCTAAAGTTTTTAAATGATGAGGAATTATATAACAAATTTTTATATCTGTAAGTGTATTAAGTCTGACCTAAAACTAATAGACTCTTAAGTTTAGACAATGTTATGATCAAAAATTATTATGATCTTTACTACCCTAATATTATCTTTTATATCTAAAGACCACTCAAATGTGTAATAAATTACTTCAATATTTAATACAAACATATAGACATGCAAGTCCGAAAGATTTTTAGGGATATGTGTAAAAATGTCTATCAATTTACTGACAGAATTTCTATATCGACTCAAATTACCTAAAAATTATCCTTGATATTGTATTGCTTAACTAACTGACTGACCGACTGATTGCATGGCTACGTAGTTGAATGGCAGGCTGGTTGGTTGAATTTTGGTTGGTTGCCCGGCTGACTGGTTAGTTTGTTGGTTAGCTGTCCTGTGATTAATGTGTTAATTTGACACCTAACAGTAGCCGCTGGTAGTTGAACAAAGGAAGAAGATATGAACGAACAAAAACCAAAAAAATTACGAACAAAAACCAAAAAACGACAGGCAGACAATTTTTTTCATATAAACACTTATATGTATATGACGGTTTATGTGTGGACAGCTTAACACATTCACTTAGGAATATTGTTGTATGTAACCCAAAACATTCAATATAATTTTAAGCCTAATGACAAGCATCCTTTTTCCTTTAGCTTTTGTAGTCGTGTTGCATTCTACTGTATATGTGTTGGTATTAGTTGTGAATTTGTTTTGAATATGACATGTGTTAAACATGCATATAGCATTTGACTGTCGTTCAGTCATTTGCCCCTAGAGCTTGGCTATTAGTGCTATCTTAGTGACTGACGTCTTGCTGCACACACACACACACTATCCATGAGTTTCTTTTGGAATTGTGTAATTTGAGATGTGTTCAATATGAAGACATTAAATACACAAGACAAATGACTAAACAAACAGTGAGGGACGATAATTAAATTTAATCTTATTTAAGAATTATACGAAAAAAAAAGAACTGCAATCAATTAAATAATACATTTGATACTTTTCAATTTGTCAGAAGGTAATTTAAACTTTTAATTGATATCATTTTAAAATGTTGAATCATAAGCTACTTAGTTTTTATAGGAATTTTGAAAATAAGACTCCTATAGCTGATAGATACGCTGATTTTCGGTTTCTTTAAAGACGATTTGTTGGCAGAATATCTTTCTGAAATATTGCTTCGATCATAATCAGCCTCTAGATTAATTTCATGACATAAAAATATTCAAACTTTAAAGGTCTTTCAAATCAAACTAAAAATCCAAAAAAAAAACACAAAATTTTTCTTCCCAATAATGAAAATCCTTCATTGGCCTTTACGTTATGCATAAATCTTAAAAAGACTAACGACAGCTCTTTTTTTAGTTGACATGTGAAATAACTAGTTACCAGTAGCAATGATGCAATTGTTCTCATACAAAACATCAATTCATATACATTCATTCTGACTTGAACTCATGCAGCTCATCCTTCACTGTATCTATGTATCTGCTGCATCAGAAACAAAAGCTTCCCCTTCAATTTAATATATATTTCGTTTCTTCATTTAACTCCTTCAATTATCCAAGATTTCGCAAAATAATACTGGAAAGACTACCTAAGCTTCATGCATATGAACTGCCTTCCTAACTTACTGACTGACTGACTGTCTGTCAGTCTATAGATTTTGTTCTTTTCTGACATTTAATTGTCATTGAAAAATGTATGCGTCTGCCAAATGCGTTGATAGTTCGTCTTCGTCAATTTTGAAATTTTTCTTTTGTTTCTTTATGTTACATTTTTTGCTGTGTTTCATTTTGAGATTTTTTGTTTTTCATCAATTTGACTGACAGAATTGTAAACTGTTGCTGAATGCAATTGGCAGTTTGTTATTGTTCTGTTTTGTTATTATTTTTTTTTTTTTTTGGCTGTCTTTGTTTTTTGATTTTTTGCAATTCATTATTTAGTAAATTTCCTGTAGAGAGAAGATTAAAATACATGTCGGTGTGTCAATATGATTGTTTTTTTTTTTTGTTTTTTTGGGCAATATATTAAGAAAGATTTGCATAAATTAAACGCATATATAAAGTTTTCTTTTGCAAAATTTGCTTTTAATATTTCTTAAAATTTTGTGGAGATTTATCTTGAGCAATTAGCATAATATGAATATTTGATTACTTAAGACTTGTATATAAAGATATGATTGAGTTTATATTAATACTATATAAATACTTACGTTTGAGTCATAACTGGGACCTTCATTTAAGTCTAAAGATGAGAACTACGAAGTGTCTAACTAAAGACTTCTAAGAATGGGACTTTTCAGTCTCATCAGAATAAACAAAAAATCTAAATCACTATTATATAAAGACTTATTATTAGACGATTTAGAGGCCTACGATTTGTATAAAATTGTAACTATATAAATAGTGTGTGTGTCATATAAAGATCTATACTTACATAAAGACCTGTGTATGTACGTGTGAGTCCAACCTTAATTCACGAAAAGTTTACGATTTATTCCGAACTGGAACAAAAAGAAAGACGTGCGGTTGCTAACTAACTAACCAACTAACTAACTAACTAACCAACTAACTAACTAACTAACTAACTAACTAACTAACTAACTAACTAACTAACTAACTAACTAACTAACTAACTAACTAACTAACTAACTGACTAACTAATTAACTAACTAACTAACTAACTAACTAACTAACTAACTAACTAACTAACTAACTAACTAACTAACTAACTAACTAACTAACTAACTAACTAACTAACTAACTAACTAACTAACTAACTAACTAACTAACTAAGTAACTAACTAACTAACTAACTAACTAACTAACTAACTAACTAACTAACTAACTGACTAACTAACTAATTTACTAACTTACTAACTAGCTAACTAACTAACTAACTAACTAACTAACTAACTAACTAACTAACTAGCTAGCTAGCTAGCTAGCTAGCTAGCTAGCTAGCTAACTAACTAACTAATTAACTAACTAACTATACGTACATAAAGACCTATGTATGTACGTGTGAGTCCCACCTGTATTCACAAAAAGTCTACGATTTATTCCGAACTGGAACAAAAAGAAAGACGTGCGGTTGCTAACTAACTAAATAACTAACTTACTAACTAACTAACTAACTAACTAACTAACTAACTAACTAACTAACTATCTAACTATCTAACTATCTAACTATCTAACTATCTAACTATCTAACTATCTAACTATCTAACTATCTAACTAACTAACTAACTAACTAACTAACAAGCTAACTAACTAACTAACTAACTACCTAACTAACTAACTAACTAACTAACTAACTAACTAACTAACTAACTAACTAACTAACTAACTAACTAACTAACTAACTAACTACCTAACTAACTAACTAACTAACTAACTAACTAACTAACTAACTAACTAACTAACTAACTAACGGTCATTGCCGGTTATTTTGTTTGACAAAAAGCTAGATTTTTTACTGGGGGGCTCAAGGGGGAGTAGGGGAAAATATGGACCTATCCTTATAAATGTTGGTAGGCTTCAATAGACTTCGTTCTTGGGCTTAAAAAAAGAGTGCATGTCAAATTTCATCCAATGATCTTGAAAATTTAGACCTGTAACTTGCGAACAAGGTTAACATGGAAAGCCAGCCAGACGGACGGACATAGCTTAGTCGACTCAGAAAACGATTCTAAGCCGATTGGTATATTTTAAGGTGAGCATAAGGACGAATATTTACAAACATCAGCACAAACCCAATATACACTTCCCACTTAAGTGGTGTAGGGTATAAATAATCTGTGGTTTAAAGTGAACGGCTTAGGTATAGTAGGCGTGGCATAAAAAGGGCAGAGCCTTTTTAGTATCTACACGAATATTTACGACAAAAAAATGGATGGACCTAGAGTTGTTCTTCCCATATGAATTATTAGCATAACGTAGGCGAAAGGTGAAAGGAAATATATACATAGGGAAAAGGAAATATATACGCCTGGTACCACATTAACATCATAGTGTTTATAATATTTTAATAACATCTATCGTCATTCGTTGTCAAAATATCAGTGAATTATTATAATCTTATCACGTTTGTTAACATTTAGATAACTGAAGAGTATAAAATTAAGATATCGATAAGAAGTGTTGTCGTTCGTATGTATATACTTTGACCACGGATGTTATTGAACAATTACACTAGACAACACTGAAAATGTATTTAAAATGGAGTTTTTTTTTAAATTACAATTGGAAATTAGTTAAAAATTTTGTATAATATTTTGCAATAAATTCGTGATTTTTGGTTAAAGTGATTTTCTTTCCTTTAAATGAAATTTGATCTTCATACATCATGTTACATAAAGCCTATTTACAAATATGAAACTTTTGAAGCAATAAGTTCCTCGCCAACATCATGACAAGCACTTACCAAAAACTACAACTATAATATTTTAAAAGAAGTTACATTGCATATTGATACAAAACCAAAAGAATAGTGAAAACTTACGACATACAACGTTACGGTACTGATTGTGAATTGCAAACAAAAGTTGAATTTAATCCGAAATATTTTACTGCGTTTTAATCGAAAAATTAAAAGACTCCAATAAATTCAGCCCAAAGTATTGTTTTAAGGATAAAACAAAAAAAGGCTCAATTTTTAACTTCCTTACAAGACAATCTAACTATAATGATTATGCTCTCAACAACTACAGCTAACCAAATATTTTAATAAAGATTTTTGAACTGAGCGGATTTCTATTTTGTTTAAAAGACAATAAAAAAGTTCGATTTTGTTTACTTGTTTTATCAACAATTTGTTGTCAATTTGGTACCCCAGGCATGTATTATTCTTTTTCCCTCTGTGTACTTATATTCCTATAGTATAAAAACTCTTGGAGCTAAAAACAATGAAATTATCATGGACCACCTTGAAATTGATTTAAATCTGGGTAACTATCAAATCTAGAATCTTAAGATTTTGCAGAAAGAACTTCAAACATTCAAATGAACTTTTGGGGAAAACGAGCAGTCTTTCAATATGTGGCTTATCACAAAAATTCAGTAGTATAAAAAATTATATATATTTGAAAAGTATTAGATAAAAAAATCTTCAAAAAGTGAGTATTTTATTTGAATTGTCTTAAGAATAGCAAAGTACATTGAGTATGTTTAAAAGTAGGTTCCTAGCCTCATACATATCTTATAACATATTCAAATATTTTTCTGTTTATTACTATTTACTCCACCATATACAACCACTCAAATAAATATTGATCTCAAACACCAGAATTTGTTTTGCCTCCTCAAGCATACAAAAAAGTATTTTGTTAAATTCAATTCAGCCATGGAAAAATTCTCATTGTTGTTTTCTACTGAATTACGCCACTATTTACTTGACCGTTTAGTATTAATGATAAAAACAAACAAAATACCACTTTTTGTTTTCCACTTAAATCTGTTTGTTTACATCTTTCAAATGCTAAATACCAATCAGGCATGTGACGATAAACGTGTCAAACTAAACGCAACAATGACTTTGGAAAACTATGCATGTATATGTATATATGGCGCAACACATACGCTGTGTGTATTAAACTCATTTTAAAAACATGCTAAAAAATTCAAGCCTAAATAAACTGAAGAAAAAAAAAAAAAAAAAATTATTTATTCATTTATGCATTTCGACAACGAGAAAACAAAACATATTTTTGACTTTGACATGGTGATAATAACCATCACCATAGTTGGCTGTTGTCGTAGTCGTCATCATCATCACCATCACCATAATGGCGTAGAAAAAAAAGCTGCAAACAAACACTCATGCATATTTGCCTTAAGACCTATAGACAGTCAAGTAGTTGTGTCTTTTATAGTTATGTTAAATAAGGATAGTTTCTAGGCCCTCTTTTTCACGACAGCCCCCCCTTATTTAGCGGTGATATTCAAATAATTGTTTATACTTCAGTGTTTAGTGTTTTTATTATGCAGTATTTGTCGTTGGCAAATAATTCGTGTGTGGCATGATCACAGATTGTCATCGTAGACGTCGTCGTCGTCGTCATCGTCATCAGCACCATTATTATTGTTATTATTGCCACTATTATTGTAGTTACTGTTATTAGCATTACCCTACAAGGGTATTCAAAACTAAAGACGACACAAAATAAATTACTATGCATGCACAAATACAATCTGTCATGCATTCATGTGCATATTAAAATACGATTTCTTGTTTAGTATTAAAAAAAAACTATATATTTTTGTTGATATTTTTCACATGTATCGTTTAACATTGGAATAACAAAATTTCTTCGACCATTTTAAAACTGCCATAACAAGTCTTTAACTCTAACTG
The DNA here is from genome assembly GCF_022045245.1 of Lucilia cuprina. Classification (NCBI taxonomy): domain Eukaryota; kingdom Metazoa; phylum Arthropoda; class Insecta; order Diptera; family Calliphoridae; genus Lucilia; species Lucilia cuprina. Next base: position 61,623,596 of record NC_060950.1, on the reverse strand, counting down.
AAATGCCACAGTGCACAATGTTTGTTCAATTTTAGTTTGTCCAATATTTATCGTTTGGTCAAATATTTGCATAAGCCTGCCTAACTAATCACACAGCTACCTCTTTTATTTCCAATTCCAATAGACTTTGTCATGATGTCAGTTCACAAAAATAAAAACATAAAAACTAAACAAGTAGACAACAAAAATCCATATCACATACTCATCACTCATGTTGTGGAAGACTGTCATTTCGTTGTTAAAATATCAATATGTCAGTCAATCATTTCGGGGTGGCAACAGAGGCGTTGCAAGAATGGAATATTTTGGGGGATTACGAAAATTTGAGAATAACTGATATTTTAAAGTTATTTTCAACAAAAATTGCTTTTCTAGATAACGTTGTCTGACAACGTAGCTCTGTAAAACGTACTTTGACAACGCATGTTATTGAAAAATTCTAAACATTTTGGTGTCAATTTGTTACCACACGTGTATATATCATTCCTGTGTAACTAACAGTTCAAAACTGTAAAGTATAATATGCTATAGCTTATAGTAGGCTCTATGCCAAAATATGAAACAAATAATATAACGAAATACAGATAATAGAAACGAATATATTTCAGATTACAGTCTGGACAGTAGTCCTTTGTATAGCAAATTCTTTAAAGCACAAGTTCACATAAGAGGTCAGAACTCATTCCAGATCATATTCAAGACCTTAACACAGGCAGACAAATGATTAATCCTGAGATGAAATTTTAATTTCCTAAACAACTGTGTCCTAATTAGAAATTAGTTAGTAAGTTAGTTAGTTAGTTAATTAGTTAATTCTAGTTCAGTTTTAGTTCAGTTCAGTTCTAGTTCAGTTCTAGTTCAGTTCTAGTTCAGTTCTAGTTCAGTTCTAGTTCAGTTCTAGTTCAGTTCTAGTTCAGTTCTAGTTCAGTTCTAGTTCAGTTCTAGTTCTAGTTCAGTTCTAGTTCAGTTCTAGTTCAGTTCTAGTTCAGTTCTAGTTCAGTTCTAGTTCAGTTCTTGTTCATGGATAAATTTTAAGAACTTAATTGTAGCTGAATACGGTTTACATTTGTTAATGTGATAACCAAAAACCTCTCTTTACAAAATTGCATAGTCACCTTATACTAATTAAGACACCAAAATTCCAACAGCTTTTGGTCATACCATAAACAGAAAGGTATTAAATAACAAAACAATATGACATTCATTACCAAACTATCAATCTTACCATTTGTTTTAATTCAAAATTTCATACCAACTCTTATGCGCTCATTTATTAAAAGTCGAACACAATTATTTCGGTTTGAATCAAATAGATCAATATTATCTTTAAAAACTTTTAAATTAAGATTTGACAGGTTTACTATGATACGCATTTTTTTAAGACACAGAATTTGTATTATTTTTTTATTCCAAATAAATCATTTAAATTTCATTGTTTTACAATCTATTGTTTAGTGTTAAATTTTGTACTATTTTTCGATTAAGGCATAACAATTGCTTAAGACTATTGTTAAATGTTTGTTTCATTTATATTATGAAATAAAATGCCAGCTACTGTAATGACCGTAAGATTTATTGTGTGATCAATTTTGGTTTTTTCTCCTATGACGAGAATATAATAAATGATTAACTTCCTTTAAAAGTGTCGAGTCATTATGATAACGCACAGTAGCATTAGTTTTGGTTATTGAACAAAATGTTTGAAAAAAATAATTTGCTTAATTTGAGGGCTATTGTTTGGAAAGTATTTTAGAAATTTCTGGTTAAAATGTTAGAAGGAAATGTTAAAGGGTTTTAATTTAAAAATGTATTTGCAGATGGCGCTGGCTATTTAAATTTATATAAAATTTTTTGAGTAAAAATCAGTCCATTGTGCTTTATTTTATATCATTTCTGTTGAAAGTTTAATTCCCTGTAGGTCTTTATTCAATTACTATTTCAACATTTATCATTTACCAAATCCTTTTAATACATAAATTTATGATTTTTTCAAACAACATACATTCGTTTTTTTATGCACGCATATTTGCATACCAGATTACTGATATGAATTTTAAAATTTATGGACCCACCACCATTACACAAGAAACTATAAACATATTCAATCAAAAGTTTAATTCACCAAAAAGAAACAATAGATGTGTGCATACAACTGGCGCCAGTCTGTGAATGCAACTTTGCATTTATGATATGAAATGTATTGAAGTTAAAATATAACAACAGATATACATACATGTATGCATCTATATCAATTGACAAGAAATATTTGTAATCGTATAACTTTTTGAGATACTCGTAAAAAATATTAATAGTTATTAAAGTACTTGTACTATAAAGAAATCACGTAAAATTATGTTAATTTTGTGATAATTTTCATGGAATTAAAGTTTGTGAAAAAACGTATAAAATGTGAACATTGATTTGTATTATTTAAAGTGACAGAGACAAAAAGACAAGCGTTAACAGTTACAGGGACAGGAATAAAAGGGGGCATATAATAAATCTGTAGTAAAAGTTTGAAGATATGAAAAATTTCTAGCAGCGCAATGCAGTGTGGAAAAACAAAAGACTTAAGACACAAACTTTGTTGTTTGATCAAATATTTAAGATTTGGTAGAGATTTCTTTGTAACCATCAAACTAAGTAACTAACTAACGAACTAACTAACTAACTAACTAACTAACTAACTAGAACTGAACTAGAACTGAACTAGAACTGAACTAGAACTGAACTAGAACTGAACTAGAACTGAACTAGAACTGAACTAGAACTGAACTAGAACTGAACTAGAACTGAACTAGAACTGAACTAGAACTGAACTAGAACTGAACTAGAACTGAACTAGAACTGAACTAGAACTAGAACTGAACTAGAACTGAACTACAACTGAACTACAACTGAACTACAACTGAAGTACAACTGAACTAGGACTGAGCTGGAACTGTAGTAGAACTGAACTGAGTTATACATATTTATTGACATAGAAATTTAAAAAATGAATTGATAATTGTTTCAGCTAACAAGTCGTTATTTGATTTTAAAAGAAAGCCCTCATAACATGAACTAATTGATCAAATTTAATAACAAAACAAATCAATTCACATTGTCACATTAAGAAATCTAAATTTCTAACAATTTATTTCAAATAAAAAAACATTGTCAAGGAAAGAAAAGAACCCCACCCTAAAATAAATGGCCACCATAAAAAAACTTTTTTTTAAAAAACAAACATATTACAAGCGATTACAATCAATTTGATTTTATATAATATATATAACAAACATATTATAAATTGAAATAGAATTATTATTTCTTATTTTTTCCTAATTCTTCAATTGATTTTCAATTTATTTTGTTGTAGTTGGTTGATTGTTGGCGTTTATACATTTCGTTTCTCATAAAACTATCATTAATATTATTTTAAAATACACAAAGTTGTCAATCGTTATTTTTTGGACAATTTCATTTGGGATTTTTTATGTCTTTTTTATTTCTTTATTAAACTTCAATTGTGTTGCGCTGCATACTAAATGAAATCAAAACAATTTATTTTGCTTGATTTCTAATGGAAATAGTATGAAAAAACATAAATTTTATTTACCCCTTTACGATGAGTTTTATGTATGAAAACAATGTTGTCTCATAATTTTTTTTTTATGGGTTTGTCAGTTTGATGGTAGATAGACAAAGTTTCTGGGCGCTACTTTAAGTTTTAGGGGAAGAGGTAATTTTAAGGAATTGTTTGCAATCTCTTCTTTATACGTTTTAGTTTGATCAAACAAAAGAAGAATCAATCTTTTCATCATACTTTATCACAACTTTTCAGAAACACCTTTCTGTTGTACATAGTATCTTTGTAACAGTGATCAGTTTCTGCAGATTTCACATCATATTTGAATCCTTTAAAAGGAGTAGTGTCCATTCTATTCTACTTCAACTTCAATCTAGTCTTTAACTTAATCAGATTTCTTTAGTCTTCATTTTGTTTTAATGTTCAAAAAACCCCCCATATTTTCTTGATGATTGTCAGTCAGCACCATTTATTTTATTATGCATTTGACGTTTGCAAAGCGACACATTTATTTAGATTTTCATTGATGATAATGATTGAAATAAATCGATTCAATTGAATTTTAAACATCAACAAATGTTTTGAATTTTAATTTTTGTTTGTATGTCTTCTTCGTTTATCGATTAAATTGATAAACTTGGGGTCTTTTTCATTAACATACAATCGTGTAAAAAAAAATTAAATTTATTTTCATATTCGTTTAGAAAAATTGTTACTTATGTAATTGGGTTAAAATAGTGTTGGTTTCCGATTAATGTAGAAAAAGAAAGAAAAAAACAATGCATATAAAAATAATTCCGTTAAACAAATATTTATTTAAATTATTATTGATGTACGTTTTAAATATACTGAGAAAATTTCCACTGCATAAATATTTAATAAATATACAAATGAATAAATATTTAAATTAAATAGAAAAGGGTTTAAGTAAACTTGCATATTCAGAAATTAAAAGACACTACAGTGAGTACATTAGTAGACTTAGCTTAAAGAAATTCCTCAAAAGAATGTTTAAACTTGAAAACAACATTCACTTGAACTTAATTTCATATCTTTAAAAACCCTTTACATTACAATCAAATTTTCTTTAAACATAATTATCATCTTCCTTTTATGCCATAGGAAAAACCTGTGAAATAACCAGTAGCAAAACTCTCACACTTTTACTTCAACAAAATATAAAATTTGCCGTATGAAAAGAAACCTCATAATTCACACAATTATTGACAGATTTTCAAAGATTCTGTTCGTAAGATAATTGCTAATCGTAAACATTTGTAAAGGAAAGGTAAACACATGTCTAAATATAATGGCAGGGTAAACAATGATGTCCGCAATTGATTCGTACCCTTAAAACGAGATTAACAATACAAAGTATCAGCTTAGTATCTGCGAGATTTTCTATTGTAGTTGTTGGTAGGCTTAAAATTAAATCTCAATCTGCGGAACTGATGTAAGAGAGTGGTGGTAGTATGAAACCTCTAATGGATTCGGAAGAAAAATAACAAATTTTCATTTGAAATTATTTACAGGAGCAAGATTACATAAGGACGGGAAACATAACTAACTAACTATCTAACTAAGTAACTAACTAACTAACTAACTAACTAACTAACTAACTAACTAACTAACTAACTAACTAACTAACTAACTAACTAACTACCAACTAACTAACTAACTAACTAACTAACTAACTAACTAACTAACTAACTAACTAACTAACTAACTAACTAACTAAATAACTAACCAACCAAACAACTAACCAATTAACTAAGTAACTAGCTAACTAACAAACTAACTAGATGTCTAACTATCTAACATCTAAAATCACCTCGAAATATACATTCACACAGCCTTCATGGAACTAGTTTTTTCGGCAATAGAAAGAACTAACTAACTAACCAACCAAACAACTAACGAATTAACTAACTAACCAACCAAACAACTATCTAATTAACTAAGTAACTAGCTAACAAACAAACTAACTAGCTTAGTTTGTATCAGCTAACTAACTAACAATATAACTAACTAACTAACTAACTAACTAACTAACTACCAACTAACTAACTAACTAAATAACTAACCAACCAAACAACTAACCAATTAACTAAGTAACTAGCTAACTAACAAACAACTATCTAACATCTAAAATCACCTCGAAATATACATTCACACAGCTTTCATGGAACTAGTTCTTTTGGCAATTGAAAGAACTAACTAACTAACCAACCAAACAACTAACGAATTAACTAACTAACCAACCAAACAACTATCTAATTAACTAAGTAACTAGCTAACTAACAAACTAACTAGCTATCTAACTATCTAACATCTAAAATCACATCGAAATATACATTCACACAGCTTTCATGGAACCAGTTCCTTCGGCAACTGATTCTTTTTCCATTAATAATCCAATAACCCTTACAAGCAGGACACATTGCAGTAAATATTCTAAAGTGTACATACCAAAATGCGCCACCCTAGGACATGTTACCTTAGTGAGACCTCATTGCAATCCGGCGAAAAGGATTGCTATCTACAGCTGCCAAGATTATAAACTCTATCCTTGTTATTTTCTTCGAATGAAGTCGAAACAGAAAATCACATATTCCAAGTCAACGGGTGGCCAGTTGTCCGCAGGACTTTGTCTAGGCTGGTCAGTTGGTTGAGGTCTTTTCGGGTTCCACGTAGTGGCTCTGGTTTAAATCGAATTGACTTAGCGGGAAACCCAATTTGTCGGTATAAAGACTAATGCACGGAGGAATCTACAGTTCGGGATAGTTCGGTGCTGTTGCCGAGGCAATATATACCCTACAGGGAAGTGACTGTGGGACTAAGTGTTGGAAATAAGTTGTTGTTAATTGTATACGATGCGGGATGAATGAAGGGAAGTGTGTGTGTGAATGGTGATGGATGAAGAGTATTATACAAGTAATACCACTAAATTTTGCTTTCTTGTCTAGGAATGTTTATGAAAAACTCTGTTCAAACCAGATTTATTGCAATTTGTTCCTAATGAGTAAGAATAAAGTCCTCTGCTTATTTGATGGATTCGTATTTCGGTCTACCTAATAACATCTGTGTCGACTAAATAGATGAAATCCTATTTGTGTGGATGTAAAATTAAGTTAAGCAAAGGGGCAGAAATAGTCAGAGATTATAAAGCTTGAGTACTTAAGTAAAGTGTTTGTATATGGACCGGCAGAGCCTTGTGCAAAAATTGTTACCTGGTTACCTTAGTGGTTGAAACAGATGAACCTGAAATAGACCAATACAGCAGGTTTTCATGTAAAGCACTTTGGTTTTAATACTTTTTATCTATCTGACTTATTATATATAGGATTCTTATCCGACCATTGAATCGGTTACATTTCATGAAAATTTATTACGCTCGAGCATTCCAGATGACTTACTCTGAATTCTGCTCTTCTGTGGAATGGTTTACCAAAATATTATATCATTTATATCTTATATCTTAGTCCTTAAATTAACAACCACTACAGTTACACCAAAGACATTCGTTCGCTCTAATTTTCAAATCATCTTCGTTAGTAATAACATTCAATTATATTATGAGAGAAAATGTTGTCTTCTGAGAGTGATATATAAAGAATGGTCCGAGGGAAGAGATGTTTGACAATTTCGAATTTTGGATATAAAAACAGAGTCAACAAATAGCCTTTTAAAGAGATATTTTATTTATATTTTAGCTCTAACGATCAGCAAATAAGATAAGACTTAAAATGATATTTCAATCTCATTTGATTCCCATTTGGGGTTGAGTGGAATGCGTCTGAAGTACTGATAGAAGGGTGTGTAGTCTTGACTGACGGATGTAAGATGGAATCTGATATAGGGTCTGAAGTTTATCTGTTTGAACACAACATAAAAATAGCCTAAAGACTTTCGGAAAAATGTAGCATCTTTGAAGAGGAGATTTTGGCGATCTGGAAAACCGTGGACATCATTAAGACACACATTATTCGGGGACACACATTGTTGATAGTCAGCACTTAAAGCCGTTGGATACCAGAACATTGATTTAGGGGAAACAAAGTCATAGATGAATTGTCCACACAGTGTTCGAAACTTGAACTTAATAATAACGATAGCTATGTGAAACTATAGACTCTAAAATTCGACCAACCAGTCCTGACACAGTAGGCTGAATTGCTGGGTTTCTATGCCCGAAATTAAATCCCGAAGCAACCAGAATATTTATTAGAAATGGGCAGGAAGGGTATAAAGACTTTAGTAGGAGTAACAACCAGTCACTGCGCAATTGAGGTCTTTAAGGATGATGGGTACAGTAGGACATAATGTAAACTGCAGGACATATCTTATGCAGCACAGTACAGAGTCTGACACTGAAATGCTTAGATAAGAGATTCCACGATTAACTTTTTAGGTTGTTTCATTAGGGAAATATCTTGGCTAATCATATAACGGACAATGTCTCTTCCGTGTCCATATTCTTTCTGTAATACTTTTGGGGGTGGGAAATTCTTACTCTTCTCTCTATCTCTCTTGATTGATTGACCAAGCATTATCACTACGACCCAAGTTAAGATCCCAGTGGCGGAGATATTCAGATTCAACATACAAAATCCCACTTTTCCGTAATGTAATGTTCTTCCCTGTTTGCCAGACAGTCTGCTCTTTCATTGTCAGAATGCCCTTCATGGTCAGGTACCCAATATAGTGTGAGTTTACCCAGTTCATTTAGAGATGTCATACGGTCAAGTACGACACCCTACCTGATCACAAATATCTGTAATCTCCTCAGTTTTCTTTTAAGACGTTGTCTTATACAAATGATAATTGCATACTCTTCTGCCTGAAAGATTGAGGGGTAATTTTGGCCATAAATACCAGCTCCAGTATTGCCATTTTTCTGTTTAGAAACATCTATAAACCAAATTTGGTCTGTATGCTACTGCCACCAAGTTATGTTTGTCCATTGGTCGCTTTACGGTATAAAAGCCTCAAAGGCTCTATATATCAGTCATCAGTCTATCTCTCTCATTTTTCTGTCTTCTCTCTAGTTTTCTTGTTCTTTATTTATCATAAAACCTTATTTTAAAAACAAATTCTCAATGGGTTAACAAAACTAGCTAACTACCTAACTATTGTTAGCGTGTAAAGAGATTAACAACAAAAGATACAATTATTGTTGGCAAATCGATAAAAAATCATTTTCCAAAAGGTGTTACAAAATAGCATTGTTATTTTACACAAACAGTAGGTTGTAAAATGATTTTTTGTTTTAAAATAAAAATCATTTGTTTTTATCAAATTACAAATTGCGTGTGATAACAATCAAAATTGTTTTGAAATTTTCGAAAACAAAAATCTCTTTTGTTCGAAAAATATAATGATGACAAGGTGTATTTAGAAGTTGTTTAGCATTGAAAAGGATGAAAGCGTTAAATATTTTGCGCAAAGGTAGTAGTAGCAGTAGTTATTGTAAAGGATAGATTTTTATCAAGAATTTGTACTTTTGTTTAATGTAACTGAGTGAAATCTGTCTATCAAGTAATCGGGGCAGAAAGGTTCAATATAAGTAGACAGCCGCAATTGAAAATTGTTCGGTTGGTTGTTAAAAATAAACAATATTTTTGTTACAATATGTCTGTAATCCTAGTAGTCTGCAAACTTGTTGTTTTATGTTTTTCTTCTTTTTTTCTTTTAAAGATACAATAATATTTTCCTCGCCCTTTAGGTTTCGCCACCTTTAGTTTTCCCTGGTATAAGCGTATCTAAAGTAAATCAATATGTTGTTGTACCTGCATATCCTAGTTACCAGGAACAATATACATATACTGTCCTGTCTGTTTACTTTACTCTTGAGCTGTATATATGTTAGTCTATACATAAGTACGTCTGTCTGTCTGCCTGTCAATCACTAAATATTGTATATACTACTCATCTTCAGCCTGCTTTATTGTGCAATATTTTGTCAGTTGTTTAAGGATTTAGTATGCATCCCTCCTTTATTTGTACTATTCTATAATACCACACAATAATAACTACAATTGTTTGTTGAAAATTCCAGTTTGTTGCTTTGTTATCTCATTTTTTGCCATAGCAAATCAAATTTTCAATTACCTTTCTACTCAGCTAAAGATTTTTTCTAAATGTATTCATATATTGTTGAGGTTTGTGCTATTGTTGGTAAAAGTCTTCCACAAATTCTCTGTACCTACTTATTTTGACATACAACACTCAATACCACAGGAGATTGTTGACAGGCCTAATCACCCCTTGTCATCATCGTCATGTTGCATATATAATATTTTTTGTACAAATAAAAGATTTTGCATTTTTTTGCTTGTTTCTGTAATTGTTACATATTTATTTATTGTCTAAAGAATTATGAAGGTTTAAATATTTTTGCAATAAATTTTTTTGTTAGCTACACCTAAAAATGTAGCAGCATTGTTGCATGGAATTAGTTGTAGCACTTGAGTAAATACGATTAAGAGGATTTGTTTTGGAAATAAAACTTTAATTCAAGTATGCTTATCTTATAAAGCAATGAATAGTTACATCTGCTTATATCTGTAGGACAAATAATAAAGGTTATTGGTATTATTTCTAACTAATAACACAATATATTTTAAAATAGTTAAGTCTAAATATAGGCTAGCCTATATTGTCGTCCATAATCTAATCTATAGGCTAATCTAAAGCCTCGTCAAACTAGTATCATACACATTAAACTAAATGACTGGTTTATTATGTAGTCTAAAGTCTAGTAGATAGTGTAGTCTATAGTCTAGTCTATAGTCTAGTCTATAGTCTAGTCTATAGTCTAGTCTATAGTCTAGTCTATAGTCTAGTCTATAGTCTAGTCTATAGTCTAGTCTATAGTCTAGTCTATAGTCTAGTCTATAGTCTAGTCTATAGTCTAGTCTATAGTCTAGTCTATAGTCTAGTCTATAGTCTAGTCTATAGTCTAGTCTGGTCTCCAGTCTGTACTTAATATATTTTTAAATCTTTGAAATTCTGAAATTTTTGTAAAAGTTATAGAAACATAAAATACCTATCCGGCATTATAAAAATACAAACATCTGCCAAAAATCCCAATATGACTTTAATAAATTTTTAAAATTTTTTTATAAAGAAAATCAAATACAAATATTTATATTCCTTTCAACTTAATTTTCTTTTCGAAGAAACTTTTTATGCAGGATTTTAATTTAGAAGATTGTTTCGTATTTTCCATAAACCACATTTTGTATCTTTTGTAAGGTGAGAAAGTAACTCGACCTACTTATTCATGCTACCATTGTTAAAAGTATTTTGTTAAGTAATTTTCTTTTAGAGATTTTTCAAATCTTTACTAAGATAATATTTATATAAAGAACAAAGGAATTTTTTTCTTGCAGAAAAACCGCAATGTTTAGTTTGCTGGAAAGCAGAATTTTAAGGATAATATTACTATGTGAAAAAGGAAAAAAGGCATATGTTTTGATTATAATCTCAAATTTATATTTTTAACTAGGACTTTGGCTGGTTGTAAAATATTTTTAAATGATAAATATATTTCAAAAAATCCTATCAAAATATTAACATTTCATAAACAATACAATATGGCGTTTATTTCCGTACGAAAATATCGGTTCACAGTGTCGAATTTGATCTGTAGTGTAATCGTAATTAATGTCTTTGCTTTATTTTAATCTATTTTATTGGGCATATAATCTAGACTATAGATTACATTAAAGAGTAGACAATAACCCAGACAAGACAAGACAATAGACTCGACCATAGACTAGACTATAGACAAGGCTATAGACTAGACTAAGGACTAGACTATATACTAAGCTAAAGACTAGACTATAGACTAGACTATAGACTAGACTATAGACTAGGCTATAGACAAGACTATAGACTAGACTATAGACTAAACTATAGACTAGGCTATAGACTAGACTATATACCAAACTGTAGACTAGACTATAGACTAGACTATAGACTAGACTATAGAATAGACTATAGATTAGACTACAAACTAGATAGACTAGACTATAGACTAGACTACAGACTAGACTATAGACTAGACTATAGATTAGACTATAGACTAGACTACAGACTAGACTACAGACTAGACTATAGACTAGACTATTGACTAGACTATAGACTAGACTATAGACTAGACTATAGACTAGACTATAGATTAGACTATAGACTAGACTATAGACTGGACTATAGACTAGACTATAGACTAGACTATAGACTAGACTATAGACTAGACTATAGACTAGACTATAGACTAGACTATAGACTAGACTATAGACTAGACTATAGACTAGACTATAAACTAGACTATAAACTAGACTATACAATAGACTATAGACTAGACTATAGACTATACTATAGACTAGAGTATACAATAGACTATAGACTAGACTATAGACTATAATGATAATACTACATTATAGACTAGACTATGAACTAGACTATAGACTAAATTAAAGACTAGTCTAAAGACTTAAGAAGTCTATAATCTACGAATTTCGATGCAGTTGTCAGAACTTGGATACTTTTTCCTCTGTTCAAATATTTTTACGTGTAACCAAGATACAAAATCCTTTAAAATGTGTAATACATAGTTGATTTAAAAGGGTTCAAGGAGAAAAGCAGTATTAAGTGATTTAAGATCAAAGCGTTTGATTTAAGCGGTAAGTTAAAACAATTTGTTTTCAATAAATACAAGATATTTACCCTAAGACCCCATATGTTTATGCTTCAAGCAACTACCTTTTGCGCCTTTTAAGTATGGAAAAGGTGATAAACCATCACTTGTTAGACTTTCACTTTTAGAATAACATTTGCTCGTAAGACCCGGTTGGTTAACTGTGCTACTTTAGTTACCAGCTTAATATCATTTTCAATAGATTGTGACATAATCCTAATGTCTGAGTATAAGAATATCATATTGCATTACCCAACCAATTGTCACTTTTAGAAAAAAAACAAAACTGATTAAATGAAAACCTTTCTTATGAAATTTGTTCCCTTTTTTTGGGATAAGCAAACACCCTTCTTTAGCACAGACATTTAACTTAACAACCCAAGTGATTATTTAACAATTGAAACTGAATTTGTATTGTATTTGTGAAAGTATATTATTATCATAATCATTATCATCATCATCTGCCTCTTAAAATAAAATAACTTAACATTTTGTTTTTGTTGTTGTTTTAATATAATATAATACTGACAATTTTCAAAATCCATTAGAGCATAAACTTAATGTTAAATAAGCAGGATCAACTTTAATGCGCCTCAATGATTTTTTTTTTTATGTTCTTGTCACAAAATTGTCTACATACAGACTCAGGCTTAGACTCACTATCGCCAATGGAAATCTTAAAATAACATTAAAACAAGAGAAATAAAACATTTAGGGTTTTTTTCATATGACAACAATTTGTTTAGAAATATTGCCAAAAAGAATAAAAAGAAAATAAATTTTAAAATAGAACAAATACACAAAAGTATGACACAAAAGGTGACAATGTCGTTTTAAGTATTTAACGCACCACAAAACATTTCATTTTATTTATATGTGACATTCAATTTCGAATTTCAAAAAAAAAAAAAAAAAAAAAAAAAAAAAAACAGGATAAAGAACAAATTTGTATACAAGTAAAGTACTTTTGTTGTCATATTGTTGATTAGGTTGATGTTTTTGTTTAAATTCATAATCCTGTTTGGATTTTAAATGCAACCAACCAAACAACAGTAGCAATAGCAGTTATTTTAGCTTAAATACCAAGCAGACACTGTCAACATGTAGTTTGTTGAATCCTGCCCCTTTTCTTCTTTATCAATTGTCATGATTACCATCATCATTTGCTGAAAAAAAAGAAAAAGGCCTCCTATTTAGTTTTATTTTTACAGTTAAATGTACAAAATGGCAATTATGATTAAGGATTTTGATAAAAATCCTGCTTCTTTAAATCTTTTCATATGTGCTTAACAATTTACATATAAACAAACGAACATACATACATATACGATTTAAAAACTTGCTCAAAAACAAAATTGTATGTTTTGTTTTTAACTTCCCTAATGTTATTTTAGGATTATTGATATTTCTCTTGTTCTGTTTAAATTCAATTCTCTTAAATCCCTTCGCCTTTGACAGCGTTTCCTATTTAGCATAACAGCATTTTGTCAAAACATTTTTATGACGGTTTCTACAAATTTTATTAAATAAACATTTAAATGTTTTTGTTTAATTTAAAAAAAAAATTGTTGCAGTTTTCATTTTCTTAACTCTCATATATTTATGTAAATATTGTATTTAGTCTTTTTACTGCTTTGATGTGTTTGTCATATATCAATCAGGATTAGGATGAGTTTTAGTTTAAGTACAGGGAGGGTTATGTTTATATTTTGCATATGTACGTATTTTTTTATTCAAATAAAGGATATTCAAAAGTAATTTGTTTCTCGGAAAACAAAAAAAAAACTTTAGAAATAAATTGAACTAGAACAGAACTAGAATAGAATTAGAACATAACTAGAACAAAACTAAAAGAGAATTAGAACAGAACTAGAACAAAACTAGAACAGAACTAGAACAGAACTAGAACAGAACTAGAACAGAACTAGAACAGAACTAGAACAGAACTAGAACAGAACTAGA
>NC_060950.1:61607842-61609259 GCF_022045245.1 Lucilia cuprina | reverse complement strand
TCGCTATATTCCCATTTTTAAGCCAGTAATCAGCTATTTAGTGATTTTCTAAAGGGGACCTTATATGGGGGGTAGAGCCAATTATGGTCCTATGTCCGCCATAATTCAGAAATATTTTTCAGACGTCAAAAAACTGACCTGTGCGAAATTTTGTGGTATTTGCATAATAAACAACGAATTTGTGAATATTTGAAGCTATTTATACAGTATTCCGGGGGGTACAGTTGTATGGAGGCTATGTGAAATCGTTGACCGATTTTGCCCATTTTCAATACCAAACATTTCTGATCAATAAAATATATTTTGGGAAAATTTCATCTCAATATCTCTTATTTTGTGGACGCTATCGTGCCAACAACAGACAGACGGACATGGCTAGATCTTCTTAGAATCTTACGAGGTCCCAGAATATATATACTTTATGGGGTCTTAGAGCAATATTTCGATGTGTTACACACGGAATGACAAAATCAATATACCCCCCATCTTTTTTGATGGTGGGTATAAAAATATATAATAAAATTTAATAAAACACTAAAATTGCTATCGGTATAAAATTCCAGGAATTATTAATTAAATTACAAATTTCAATTAAGTATTCTTCATACATTTTTTAAAACCATTTTAAAGCATATGCAACATTTAACGCAGATCTTATCAATGTATTAACACATTGTGATGAACATACTCACCTTAATAATTTCATATATTTACGTTAAATTCATTTATTATTTTATTTTTATTACAGATATATTTAATTTAATATTTTCTAGAAATTCATACATAAATTAATAAATTTATTTCTTATTAACCATATAATAATGATAATAATCATATTAATATTTATATGATAAACACTAAAAATATAATACAAACAATTTAAAAAAAAGAAAGCTGCGCCCAATTCTCTATAAAAACGCCATCGAGTGGAAATAATCATAATTCCAAACACACTCTAACATTAAATGAATTTTATATTTATTTAAAATCCATACAAATTAAATGCTGGAGGTATTAAAAAATAAGTACTTAAAAATTAAACATAATAAAAAGGTGTGAATTAACTATTTTGAACTCATTCATATTGCACGCAGCGCGGCACAGTGGTTATGTTTTCGAAATTTGCTTAAGGAATTTCTATTACTTGTGATATATTTTTTGGGGAAATATTAAGGTGAAATTATGAATACAAATTGTTTAATTAAAAAAATGCTCATTTTTTTCTTCAATAAATCATGGGTGACTAAAATTACATTTGAATTATGATGTTATAAAATTTTAGAATAATGTCATCTTCAAAGTAACTGTCAGTTCAGTTCTAGTTCAGTTCTAGTTCAGTTTTAGTTCAGTTTTAGTTCAGTTCTAGTTCAGTTCTAGTTCAGTTCTAGTTCAGTTTTAGTTCAGTTTTAGTTCAGTT
>NC_060950.1:61595108-61607742 GCF_022045245.1 Lucilia cuprina | reverse complement strand
TCTAGTTCAGTTCTAGTCCAGTTCTAGTTCAGTTCTAGTTCAGTTCTAGTTCAGTTCTAGTTCAGTTCTAGTTCAGTTCTAGTTCAGTTCTAGTTCAGTTCTAATTCATATTCTATTTTGTAAAGAATTTTTGGAAAATTTGTATTCTTTAAAATATTCACTAGATTTACCACTGTGTGCTGTGTTTTATGGGACCTTTTAAAGTGCCTTCCTATAAATAAGTACTTGTAATTACAAAATTAAAACCCACCATAGGTAATAAAGTAAAAATAAATATTTTAACAATTAATGGAATTTAATGTATGTCCAGACATACGAACTCTAAAATAGTGTCGAAATGCGTGTCTTGTTTTCATAAAATAACAAATTCGAAAATAGAATAAAAAATTGGTCTGTCTGGTGTTTATTTTTTTTGTTGCCTCAAAGCGGCAAGGCGTTATAAAGACCATACTAGTATAATATGTTTTATGGTCATGTGGAAGTTTTCTGTTTTGTCGGTTAATAAAAAAATAAGACACAATTTACTCAATATCCGTAAATTCTATAAAATATTCTTTGCTCTTAAATAATGGTATTTTGTAAATATATGTTAACTGCAAGTGTGTGTAATTTAAATTTCTGAGCAGTTAATGTATATTTTATTTCGAGGGTCTTTTCTTTATGACCATTTGTCTCACATTGACTGTGCGATTGTGTTTGAATGTGTCTCATCGTAATTATATGTGTGAAATTAAACATCAAAGAGCAGGCATGTGTTAACGCCCCATTATTGTTATGGCTGACAACATTTTTAACACCTTGCAATGTGTTTAACTACAACTGAGTTCCAATATTCATACAACATACAATGTTGTATGTCTTCTATACCCATTTATCGTCGTCATCATCATTATCATAGTCTGTCAGAGTCATCATTATGCTTTGCGCTATGTTTAAAGTTGATAAATTGAAAAAAAGACCAACTTACTAAATAAGTACTTACTAGTAGCCAAGCTGTTAAAAATTGTGTCAGTCAGACAGTGTCTCTTTCTTTTTTGTTTGTTCTGCTGTGTGGCATATAATTATTGTCATTAGAATTTAGCTGGCAAATTAAATTTTCCACTTAAAACATAAACAACATTACAAAGCACCAATTGTATAAAGTCATCGCATATGGTGTTGAAAATAAAATTCTGTATACTTTTGTTGTTTGAATTTTTTTGGAGGAAGTACTTAAATTGTTAGTTGCATTGGTAGAAATTTTGGGAAAAAACTAATAACATGTTGTCTTTAGTTGATTACAGCCATATTTGTGGCATTTAAATAAAAAACAAATAATATAATGAGAAGTTAACAGTTTTTCACCAGCTGAAATTTAAATAAGGGTATATTGAGTAATTTGTATATAAAAATTTTTCAGCCATATTAAAACTAGATATTCCTTATCATAACTGGCCACTGTTTAAAACCAAATTGTTGCTCATGAGAGCTCTCTACTCTGTACATGAGAGCTCTCTACTCGATGGTAATCAAGCTTGTATTATACCTCAGACTTGCTTAATATTAGGAGCATGTTTCTCATAGGATGGTTGTGATTTTTTGAGGTTAACTTCCTGAAGTTCTCGTGCATTTATAGCAATTACATTTTTATCTTCCTTAGACATTATTAACGAGTTGCCTAGTACCCATACTTGCATAGTATTACATACATCGTAAAGAAATTTCCGTTAATACTATCTTACAGTCAAATACAGCCGCGGATCCAGCTTCAATACACCAGCCCATCAAAGTGAAGATGGTATATTGGGTTTTTGTAGATGTTTGTAATGTACAATAGTATTGGTCCTATACCCATTTTCTGAGTCGATTTAGGTATCCGTCCGTCCGGCTGTCCATCCTTGTAAACCTTGTAATCAAACTACAGGTCACAATTTTAAAGATAATTCCATTAAATTTGGTACTGATATTCTATTGCCCTAGGGACAAAGCTTATTGAAAATGGTTAAGATCGGTCCTTTATTTCACTTGGCCCCCATAGAATTGTACCCCCGAATAGAGCTTGTAAATCATGTAATCAAACTACAGGTCGCAATTTTGGAAATAAGACTCTTTTCGTATAGAAAAAGTCTTCCTAAGGAAGACTCTTTTCGTATAGAAAAATTCTTCCTAAGGAAGACTCTTTTCGTATAGAAAAATTCTTCCTAAGGAAGACTCTTTTCGTATAGAAAAATTCTTCCTAAGGAAGACTCTTTTCGTATAGAAAAAGTCTTGCTAAGGAAGACTCTTTTCGTATAGAAGAAGTCTTTCTAAGGAAGACTCTTTTGGTATAGAAAAAGTCTTCCTAAAGAAGACTCTTTTGGTATAGAAAAAGTCTTCCTAAAGAAGACTCTTTTCTTATAGAAAAAGTCTTCCAAAAAGTCACAAAGTGCATACCGAATCCAAACCAACTGACCCGACTACAAGATTTTGAGATGCTCTGGTTCGATTCCATGTCAAATCATTCCAAGGAAGCACCGAAGATACTTTTGACTCCACCAGTTTGTACTCTCATTTATGAATCTCTTCTATGAGAAGTTCAGAAATCAGTATACATTAAAATAACTGTCCAGCAAAAACTTTCATTACCATATAAGAGTTTAAAATGCAAAAATTTACTTACAGTCAATTGTCATTGGTCCATTATTTTGCCTAGCCGACATACAACCGTACCGTGATTTAAATGTTAAACATTTATTCTTGTTACTTAGTACCCCTTTTGTTTTAAGTAAGCCCACCAATAATGTTAAATTAAACTGCTAACTTCTTTACAAACTCTTCCACAGAAGTGTTAATTTTCCTAAATAATTTTCTAATATTTTTGACAGCATTTCCTATCAACTATACGGTACATACCTCCAGACAAACAGACACGCTTCATTACACAAAGATCACACATTCTGGAGAAAAAATAGTGATGTGAGGGGGAGAAAAAACACATTCCAAGCAACAAGTTACTAAACACCCAATAGAAAACTAAACAAGCAAAACGATATTCCATTCAACTTCAACTATTTGTTTGTGTTTTCTAATATCCATGTTAATTGAAAATAGTTCCAAGAAATTTTAAGAACAACACAATTTTTTGTTTCAGAGAAAACTAAAATACATATTTCAGCTACTATACTTACAACTAGAAGAATTTAAACAGCTTCTATGTAATTTCTACTTACATGTGTAACAATTTGACAAAATTTATGTCTGGCGCATGCGTGCAGCACCCTCGACACACGCTTATAAAATAAGTATTATCAGAAAATCAAAAATCTAAACATTTTACGTGCCATAACTTTTTGAATCATAATTTTGTTTATTACAAATATTTTATTGTTTTCCCTCAAAACAAAAACTATTTCTTAGTTTAGTTGGTTTTTATAAATTGTTTACACGTTTTATTTTTTAGTTTTTTTAACATTTTTCTTTATAATTAGTGCGCCATAAACATGTACATTTATATGCACAATTTCCCAAAACTATTAGTTGTAAATGCTTGTATTTTCCATGTAATTTGTTGGTTGTAATAAAAAATTTTGTACAAATTTCTAATAATCATAAATATTTATTTTATTATTTTACAACTAATAAGATGGTTTTATATAGATCGCATATGGAATATTTAATAGAATTTTAATAAAAGGTGTTTTTATTTAGTTTTCTCTTTAATAAGTCGATACGAGTCAAATGGATTACATCGAAATTATTTTTATTTAATATTTATTAGTTTTTGGAAATTGTAAAATGTTAACAAATTTAACCTTATTAAGTTGGGAGGTTTGGTTTTATAATATTTAGTTATGATTAATTTATGTTATGGTTGTTTCCCGAATATTAATAATAAATTTTATTGCTGTTTTAAGTAAGAAGAGTTGTTATGGAGGGAAGTCTAGACTTATCATTGTTTCCTCTTAAAATTATTTGGCTATGGACTAGAACTGAACTACAACTGAACTATAAATCGTACTAGAACTGAAGTAGAACTGAACTAGAACTGAACGAGAACTGAACTAGAACTGAACTAGAACTGAACTAGAACTGAACTAGAACTGAACTAGAACTGAACTAGAACTGAACTAGAACTGAACTAGAACTAGAACTGAACTAGAACTGAACTAGAACTGAACTAGAACTGAACTAGAACTGAACTAGAACTGAACTAGAACTGAACCTGAAGCTTTACTGGAAATTTAGGCCGATTTGAGTTGGATTTACACTTTGTGCCCTCTTTTGCCCACCTCAGTAATATTTAATTAATGTACCAATATTAAGCCAATCCAACTGCGGTGGGTGCAACTAATGCGTGTAGTTTTACTATAAATTGCTACTTAAAATTTTTGAAAAAAATAAAATAAAATTTAAACAAAGAAAATTACCATTAAGATCGTAACGTGTGATAATGTTCGTGTGTAGAGCTACCAAATTATTGTTGAATTAAATTATATCTCTACTCCTACACAAACACACTCGGGAATAGATTTTTATTAATAAAAAAAAACGAATTGCTTTAATCGTTTTAAGGTTTTTAAAGATACAATTTTTTATTTCACCTTTTTTTACGACCACATTTCATGGAAAATGCATAAAAACATGATTTTCATAACGAGTGTATATATTTTCTCTTTTGCTTTTAATTTTCTTACAATTTAGTTTAATAACATTTTATTACTTTAAGCGTAATTACACATAAAAAGTCATAAAAGTTATGATTGTATTTTTTAAAATTTTTTTTTGAAAATTTATGTTGGCCTATTGTTACGTTTAAAGAATAGTTTAATATGAGTTTTGAAAGTATAGATTGTAGTTTGTATTTGAGTGAGACTCGTGTCTTGCAAGACAAACGTGTAGCGCCAGATTTCCTGCTGCATGTTGCGTTTTTGTATAGAAGAAATTTTTTATGGGTTTTATATGGCTCTTTGTTGTCGGTTGTGTAAATATTTAAAATTAGTTGCAGTTAATTGATATTTTAGTTAATGATAGTTACTTTTAATGTGGGTGTTCGAATTTTTTGGAATAAACGAAACATGTTGATAATTATCAATATCTGGCAGATTTGGTATCATATGTGAATGGTCTGTTTTTAGTCTTTTCAGGTGATTATTTGTCTGAGAGCAAAAATGAACATTTATAGAAAGTGGGTCTCTGAAGTACCTCAGATTCTTTTGAAGGAATATATTTAATGGATCTATGTCCTTTCTTCATACAACTTCTTATCCTTGAAATGATCCTTCATTAGTTCTTGAAGCTTAACCTTAAATCGATTGTTTACAAGTGATCAGCTTTAAATATATAACAAGAAAGAAGTTATAGTCGTGCGAAGTCGACCATAAAGCAATTTACTGTTTTATAAAACTGTTGATATTAAAGTAAAATTTTGATGGGAGCTTTTTAGAGGGGTTAGGGTCAAATGAGGCCCTATAATTACAAAGTTCATCGCGGTCATCAAGACTAGTATAGAACTTGGTTTTGCAGCTTTTTGTAGAGATACGAGTATATTGAATATAATTATGAACTTAAAAGCCCTATTTGGCATGTTCAGTTCTATGGGACCTAGGTGAAATAATGGACCGATGTTTACTATTTTCAATAGGCTACAGTATTATAAAAGATCATGTGCCAAATTTTAATTGAATTATCTCTAAAATTGCGACCTGTAGTTTGATTACAAGGTTTACAAGCCATATTCGGGGGTTCAGTTGTATGAGGGCTAGGTGAAATAATGGACCGATGTTAATCATTTTCAATAGGCTTCGTCTACTGTATAATAGAGTTTCATGTGCAAAATTTCATTGAATTATCTCCAAAATTGCGACTTGTAGTTTGATTGCAATGTTTTCAAGCCCTATTCGGGGGTACAGGTGAAATAATGGACCGATCATAACCATTTTCAATAGGGTTCGTCCTTGGGACAATAGAAAATCATGTACAAAATTTCTTTCAAAATTGCGGCCTGTAGTTTGATTACAAAGTTTAAACGGACAGACAGACAGACAAACAGACAGACGGACAGACGGACGGACAGACGGACGGACAGACGGACACAGCTAAATCGAAAATGATTCTCAGCCGATTGGTATACTTAAAGGTGGGTATAGGACCAATATTATTGTACGTTACAAACATCAGCACAAACCCAATATACCCTCCCCACTAAAGTGGTGTAGGGTATAACAACGTGTGTCTTATCAACATTTGAATTCCATGAATTATTCTTAAGTGTTTACTCACGCCTTTACTGACAACATTCAACAAAGTCAGCAATACTTGACTAGACTTCAAAATTTCTAATAATTTCTAATGCCTCAAATCACAATAAATAAAACCCTTTAACTTTATCTATTCCTTTTAATAATTAATATTTTAATAACGACTAAACATTATTTTGATTATGACACTCGTTATGACTGGTTTTATTAATGTCTCCTTGTGTCTCGTTCCAAACATACAAATTTATCACACCCAGACACTAGGCAGAGCAACATACTCAGTTATATTTTTCCTTCATTGAGCAGACTACTCATTAAACATTTACAACTTGTAATTGAGGTATTTTGTAACTAAAATGTTTTATTAAAGAAAAGAAAAAACTATTTAATATTCATAAGATCAAAACTCACAAAAAAATATTTAACTAACACAAAAAAAATCATTATTAAAATTTTTTTTCCTAATAAACATTATTTACAAGAAATTTCAACAACATTAAGTGCATAATAATATTTTTCTGTCAAAAATAAAATTCATAATTTTCTTCAAGGAAATCCTCATGAAAACCATAAAAATGTAATGATTTACTATCAACAAATGGGCGCCACTGGGGGAATTATAAGAAACAATTAAAGTAACATTAATGTTTACAAGCAACAAAACACACAAATTAACTGAAATGAAACAATATTTAAATTATCATAAAGTAACTTAGTATGTATTAAGCAGACAAAAAAAAGACTGGCAGACAGACAGACATTCGGAGAACATGGAAAGAACGTCTAAAGCACTAGAATTGTTATTAAAATAAAAGAATTATCATAAAGGGAATTGTAATTAAGTATTTTAACAGAGGAAACATGTCGCATAATTAATAAACTTTATAACAATTAAGGGAGTCCAAAGAAAAGAAGTTTGCATCGAGAGTAAGGCAAAACGCAACTACCCTCAGTTGTGAAACAAAGAGAAGCAGTAGATGTAAACTATCTAACTAACTAATTAACTAACTAACTAACTACTTAATAGAATAGAACCTAACTGGGCTCTGATCTGAACTGAACTAGAACTGAATTAAAAGTGAACTAGAACTGAACTAGAACTGAACTAGAACTGAACTAGAACTGAACTAGAACTGAACAAGAACTGAACTAGAACTGAACTAGAACTGAACTAGAGCTGAACTAGAACTGAACTAGAACTGAACTAGAACTGAACTAGAACTGAACTAGAACTGAACTCGAACTGAACTAGAACTGAACTAGAATTGAAGTAGAACTGAACTAGAACTGAACTAGAACTGAACTAGAACTGAACTAGAACTGAACTAGAACTGAACTAGAACTGAACTAGAACTGAACTAGAACTGAACTAGAACTGAACTAAAACTGAACTAGAACTGAACTAGAACTGAACTAGAACTGAACTAGAACTGAACTAGAACTGAACTAGAACTGAACTAGAACTGAACTAGAACTGAACTGAACTGAACTAACTAACTAATTAACTAACTAACTGGGATCTGATCTGTAATAACATCCAACAACCAATTCTAAATAGAGGAAATGGAACTGGATGGGTCACCCCCTCCATACACATGACAAGAAATGTGTAGAACCCGCAGGGTAGCAGACGCATTTAGCGAAAGAGTGAAAGAGGATGTACATGTATACATCTTATCCGAAGAAATACACCTTGGCCTCAGTTAGGAATCGAACCCACCATCTTCGGTCTACAAGACTAAAACACTAACCTACTGGGGGCCACAACAAACTAACTAACTGCTATGGGTGCGATTCACATCTAAGGCACTGGTTAACGATCGCACAACAGGCCTAATAGAAGCCTAAATGTATTTTATCGGATTACATGTTTATATGTACATCCTCCTTTCGATCTTCCTATCGATGCGTTTGCTACGCTGTGGGTTTTACGCATTTTTCGTCATGTGTATAGAGGATGTGACCCATCCAGCTTTATTTCCACTTTCTTATATCTGTTTTAATAGGCAACTGCCTATTAAAAGAGTTGCTAACAATACCTCTAGTCTGCCTGGACTATAAATTTATGTGTTCGAACAAGAGATCCACGTAATCTGGTAATTTGGGTGGTAAGTTGTCCGCAGAACTTTGTCCTGGCTGGTCTGTCGGTTGAGGTTTCTTTGGGATCTAAGGTAGTGGCTGTGGCTTAGCCTAATTTTAGGGAAGAGAATGTTAGTTAAATGACTAATACTCGAAATCTATAATGTGGGACATGGGAGTTGTTGTTGTCGAGACGACAGATACCTTATAGTTAGATTTAGCGTCGAAAAAAGTTGTTGTTGTTAGGTATAAAGATATCAAATGCCCGTATACCTAGAGTAAGTGTGTGTTTTTTTATGAGTGTGTCGGAGAAGTGTTGAATGGCGCTGGATAAAAGGTATCTTATAGAAGTAATTCATTTGAATTCTCATTCATTGTCCCGGAATGTTTGGGAGAATACTCGGTTCATTCCAGATTTACTACATTGTATTCTCTGTGAGTATGCACAAAGTACATATTTCGGTCTATCAAATACGTCCCAAGGAGCTGTTGACGGCTCAACAGCTGCTATACCTTCTGCTTGGTTGTAAACGGAAGTGATGGTTTTACATCTCGGAAGTTAAGCGACGCAGCAGCAAAGATCAGAGATTAGCAAAGCCTGAAGTAAGTGAAAATCTATAAAAGTGGTCTTGATGTGTACTGTTGCGATCGAACATGTTCAGTGTTTCTATTCATGCAATCGTGCTGTATTTTCCCATTAAAGTTTGCTTCTTTTCAAATCTCTCATTATTCTTTCACCATAACGACCACACATTGCTTTTATAAAATAAAAATAAACTAATTGTCTCCTTTGGAAAACCAAAAAACCCAAATAAATAAAACAACAAACTTGTTTATCTTTGGCACTTAAAAATAACAAAGGACCTAAAAAAATACCAAAATTAACAATGAACTCATTTACAAGGAAAACTAAGATGACACACAAGAAAAACAAAAAAACACTTCAAAAGTATCTAGTTTGGGAAAAATCCTTATTATCCTTATTTTTTTAGCAAAACAAAAAAAAAGCGGAAATAAAAAAACAACCAACAAAATTAAAAAATAACATTTGATATTTTTAACAATAATAAATTTCAAAATTTCAGTTAAAGACTCAATAGATCAAATCTTTGAAAATAAATAAAAAAGAATAAGGGCTGTTTTGGCATTAGGGTTTGTATACGAAATAAATGACAATTGAATAACAACTGTCATCATGTGTTGCTGCTAGCCAATGATGAGCAGTCAGACGCACATACTAGACATGTCTAAATACAAACAATGGCAATAGTAAAACATTTTGTGATGACAGGCCATATTTGTCATTGAGTTTATCTTTACTTATTCTATTTAGTTTTTAGACGGCCAATTATGTGATTATTGGATTAAAGTGTAAAGTGTTAAACAAGGGGAAGTAACAACAAGGGTGGAAGTAGAGCAGAGATTTAATTTTAAAGACTCTACAATAAGGGTGCAGATGTTAGTTTAACATCAAAGCAATTTGGGTTAAATTATATCTGTCAGTTGTTTTAATATTTAAGGGTAATTAAAACTATATCAGATTCTATTTTTTATAGTGATTCAAGATTTATAATCTCTGCTATGAAATAAACAAAAGCAATAGATTGTTGCAATCAAACTTTTTGTTGGACTAATCTAATGCTAAATTTAATAACATTGACTAACACAAAGACGCACCTATAGTCATAGCTCCAAGATCGGATGCTGTTTATAGTAATGCTGTATATAGTCAGACCTTATTAGACTACTACTATGTAATTCAAACGATATGGTCTAGTCATTGAAAGGTATGTTAGTAGGTAAGTACTTAACGAGTTTTTGCTGGTTATATATTGATTTATACATATTTTAAAATTCTAATGTTTAGAAATTTATGTGCTTCCCTCTTAGTTTCAAAATAATTGTATATATATTATTAAAATTTCTTTAATTGGAACTATATTATATTGAAATACATATAAGGACAAATGTTTCAGAATAATAAATTACCTGTTTAATAACAAAATAACAAAATTATAATGTTCTGTATTAGATTATTAGTTTATAATACATATTCAAAATTTGTACAATAACACAATCTCTGGTATTAAAATTAACCCATAAGGGTTCAGTAATACAATTTATAGACAACCATTCTGAATGTAAGTTATACAAAAAGTAATTAGTATAAACAAACGAATCTAATAATCTTTGCGGTCTGAAATCGTCTCTCTTTTCTACAGACTAGACTATAGACTAGACTATAGACTAGACTGTAGACTAGTGTAGACTAGACTATAGACTAGAGTATAGACTAGACTATAGACTTGACTATAGACTAGACTATAGACTAGACTATATACTGGACTATATACTAGACTATAGACTAGACTATAGACTATAATATAGACTATACTATAGACTAGACTATAGACAAGACTATAGACTAGACTATAGACTAGACTATAGACAAGACTATAGACCAGAATATAGACTAGACTATAGACTAGACTATAGACTAGACTATAGACTAGACTATAGACTAGACTATAGACTAGACTATAGACTAGACTATAGACTAGATTATAGACTAGACTATAGACTAGACTATAGACTAGATTATAGACTAGACTATAGACTAGACTATAGACTAGACTATAGACTAGACTATAGACTAGATTATAGACTAGACTATAGACTAGACTATAGACTAAACTATAGACTGGACTATAGACTGGACTATAGACTAGACAATAGTCTAGACTATAGATTAGACTATAGACTAGATTACAGTCTAGACTATATACTAGAGTAGACTATAGGCTATATTTACTAATTAACTAACTTACTAACTTTTTTTATATCAAAACTATCAATCGTCTAATCGGTTGTTTAAGTAGCTTTCGAACCAACTGTTTTTTTACTAATCTTCAACCATATTTTGTTAACATATCTAATACATATTGACATATTTACGTAAATCCCTTTCAAGGGTTAACAAATCAATACAATTAATTTTTAAATTTTAACCTCCCCAGTATACTGATATGCATGCACCAAACAGCAATCGATGCAAATTATTCATGTCTCTGTAGGACACAGCAGTTAAACTCAACTTCATTAAAATACCAAAAACTATAAATTCCCATGTATGAATATATAATTTAAACAAGGAGGGTAGAGAGTTGAAAATATTTACTAGAATATGCCTTTTAGGCCTTAGTATAAATATAAATATGTATAAGCGTAGAAAAAATTTTATAAATATATTTTGTATATTATTACATGTATGTTGACTGCATTTATAATTTGATAAAATTTGTCGAACTTCTACTCTGTGGAGCATGTTTAAAATATCTATGTATATGAAAATAAATTCATATATGTTTCATACAAAGTTTACCCCTCCCTGAGCGCTTTTAATATAATAATATGACTGCAATGAATGGAGTTATTTTATAAGCGACTAAGAGGGGTGGAGTCTATTAAATATAATTATTTTATTTGTAGTTACAAGCCATGTGTTGTATGTATGAATATTAAAATAATTCATTAAATAAAGACATACATATAGTCTGTATTAAATTATGAAACTATAAAATTTTTCGTAGAATATTTATATTTACATATTTTTATAACGTAGTAATTACATACATACGTAGTATTTATTTAATAACGTCGACACATGTTGTCGTGTTTCATTTGATTAAATTGAGGAAAAATATAAGAAGTTAAAACTGGTAAGAAAGTTTTTTTGTGCAAATGGGATATTGTGATTGTCCTTATATTTATATAAAGTAGCATAACAGAGATAAGAATAGAGTTAGAGGAATGGAGTAAGACTGAGCCAAAATGAACCCAGCCTGCTTAGTCTCATAAGCACCTTTACCTTTGTAACTAAAGCTATCGCTTTTTGTTATATCTAAGCTAAAAACATTCCTTAGAAGATCGTCTACTACGCGGTCCTGTATTAGCTCCACTTATATAACACATACGTCCTTTTTATATCCAGTTATGAAATATTAGGCTAGAAACTTTACATTCAAGATCCTCCACGTCTGGGCATCTTTAGGTCCATTTATATCCAGTTCTAAAATGTAAATGTAAATATTGATCAAACATCTTAAAACTAACGACACTTGGTATTGTTACGCCATGGATGTATATTGGATGATAAAACAGAATCATATACATACGTAAGTCCACGATCTGAGCGGGCTGTAGAAACTTGTGCGAACGGACTGCAACATTTCTTTTAGGTAGATAGATAGATAGATAGATAGATAGATAGATAGATAGATAGATAGATAGATAGATAGATAGATAGATAGATAGATAGATAGATAGATAGATAGATAGAT